>NC_054499.1:8545337-8757837 GCF_017639515.1 Carcharodon carcharias | reverse complement strand
GGCCTACTTAAAATTGGATGTGAAGGTGGACAATGTAGTGACCTTTAAGTGTTTGCAGGGTTTACCACCGACCCCACCTTACAGCCAGCATTCATGTCAAGCGTCTGGTTTAATCCGGCTCCAGAAGAGATCTCAGATCAGAATATACAGCATCGCCGGGGTGCACCTGAAAGCCAAAACATTCGCCTACTTTGGACTCTTTAAGCTTTAAAAGGGCCACGCCCATGTCCGTGTGTCTGTGTGTGTGTGTGCGTCCGTGTCCGTCTGTTGTGTGTGTGTCTGTCTGTCTGTGTCTGTCTGTCTGTGTGTGGAGACTGCTGCATATCTCCCAGACTTTTCAAACAGAGGAACCACAGCTTCAAAGATAGAGAGAGGCTCTGATGAAGAGTCACACAGACTCAAAGTTTCTCTCTCCACAAGATGCTGCCAGACCTGCTGAGTTTTTTCTGACATATTCTGTTTTTATTATGGAGAGAGTTTTCTTGTGCCTTTTGTTGGCTGGTTTGGTGAGCCACTTACCCGCTAATGGGACATTACCTTCCAATTGAACAGGCAACTGGCGCTACCTCCTCTTCCCCCTCCCTCTGCCCGGCTCCTGATCGCCACCTAGCGTCTTCTGCCGGAGGCATGGGGGGTGGGGTGGGAATGGCAGAGGGGGAAAGGATTCAGCTGCGATGCCCTGCGGGGTCGAACAGCCAGCCGTCCCGGGGTCGTGGGAGAAGAAGAGCCGGCAGGCCGGCACCTGTGTCTGTGGCAGGAGGAGGTGCAAGGGGCAATGGTGCCTGGGGTCTTAAACAAAAACAGAAAATGGCTGGAAAAACTCAGCAGGTCTGACAGCCTGAGAGAAAAACAGAGTCAACGTTTCGAGTCCATGTGACTCTTCCTCAGAGCTAAAGAGAAGTAAAAATGTGATGAAATTTATACGGTTTAAGGGGATTGGAGCAGGTGAAGCTGGTAGAAGGCCAGCGATAGGTGAGGTGGGGGGGGAGCCAAAGGAGAGATTGACAAAGATGTCATGGACACAAGGACAGAGGGGGTGTTAATGGTAGTGGTAAGGGCTAAAGGAGGTGCTGATAGCGGCAGACGTGAGTGTCTTGTCTGGAGAGGATTTCCCGATCTGTGGCTGTTTGACACTCTTGAGGTGGCCAACCTCCCAACTCTTCACCTCACACTCAGAGAGGGGAGGTGGGGGGGCAACCGGAGCTAAGGCATTTCTCTCATTTCCCACCTTAAGGCTGGGCATTGAATATCGTGGAGGGGGGAGGGGAAGAAATGGGATCCTTGTTTCTAGTGGAAATGGGGCTTGCCAACCCTCCAGGATTGACGTGCCAGGAATTCAGGATGGATCTCCAGGACATGACTGTGGACAAAACTGGGACACAAAGAGGGCATTGGGAAGAAAATTTGCTGTTCATATTTGAATTGCTTTGAAAAAGTTTTCTTATTGGTTGTAAGAATATTGGAGGCTGAGGAGGTGGGGGTGGGGGGCTGATGTGGGAAAAATCTGACAGCAAAAGAGGTTCTCTTGGTGGTACAGAACTTGAATATTGCTGAAAAGAGAGACATGTTGCTGCAGATTTTCATCTGGCACACATCAGGACAAATGCATGAATGCCAAATTTCAAAGGATCACAACAATTTATACTACAGGGGGAAAGGATGCTGATTGGTCGGCAGACCAGCTCTGACTTGCCAAAGTGTGGCCATGGAGAAAGCATGATAGACTCCCAAAACTCCTGGAAAATGTGAAAAAGGTTCCAGGCTTGAACATCTTCTTTTTGCTTGCAGAGGACAGTATGTCGAATATAAATGAGTGAAAAGCTTTGGTAGCATGTCTCACTTTTCAGCAGTATTAAAGATCAGTCTGCTTGCTTTTCAATTGGCTGTGGGATGGCGGGGCGTGGGTGGGACTCTTGAGGATGGACATGTCAGGTGTCCAATAGCAAGAATTTCATGGCGGGGCTGTCAGGGGTTGGGGGGGGGGGTGGCGAAGGTCGCCTGATCAAACCTCCAGGAATGCCATCAACAGAGTTGGCAACTCCAGTGAGGCACCTGAGGCCTCGAGATGCAAGGAGGAATAATATATTTAAAGTTTAAAGCACCGTGTAAGTAGTTAGGATGTACCTGCTGTTTCTTTTCAAGAGTTTATCTTTAATTTCAGATATTCCCCTATTCCCTCTAGTGAGTGGCTTGATAACCAGAGACTGTAGATTTAAAATTGCTCGGGGAAAGATCTTTCCCACTCAGAGAGTTGAGGGGAGTTGGAACGCTCCATCTGAAAAGGCGATGGAAGCTGATTCAGTAAATAATTCGGAAAAGGAGTTCGGGCAGGCATTTTGGGGATGAGGAATTTACAGGGTTATGGATACAAAGTGGAGCTGTGGGACTAATTGGGTAGCCCTTTCATAGAGCTGGCACAGACACAATGGGCCAAGTGGCCTCCTTCTGTGCTAGTTGCTAATAGTGTCTTCTCCAGCTGTCTCTCCTCCCTTTTCTGACTCGATTAGTTCCCCCGTAGCTCCTGGTCCAGACTTCACCGTCTGCTGTGAGGCAGAATTGTTTGCACTGGTCCTGCTAATTAAGTACCTTGAGTGGTTAAAAACAGGAAAGTTGTAGGCTCACAAGGAATACCAACCCAGACAAAGGCCCAATTCGATCCCTGCCCTCTCGTGCGTTATATCTGACCCCAGATGCTGTCCCTGCTGTTGTAACTCTCCTGGGAGTACAGAAGATGGGTGGTGGAAGGGGGGGGTTCAAAGCAGCTGGGTTTCTGTGCCAAACAGCAAGTACTTGGGCTCCAGGAAGAGGCGGGGGGATATAGGATCTGCTGTGATGCATGCCACAGTTGAATAGCTCTCGCGGTCTTCAGTGGGTTGGGAGCACGGGAAGGAGGCAGGAATGAAGAAACAAGAAAAAAAATGAGGGTAAGACAACACAAAAGGTGTTGAGAGGTAAATCCAAAAGCTCCAATATTCTGGACAGGACTTTGCCAGAACTGATGAGGGTGAGTGGGACAAGTAACTCATCTCCTCATTGCCCAAAGCCTGTCCACCATCTACAAGGCACAAGTCAGGAGTGTGATGGAATACTCCCCACTTGCCTGGATGAGGGCAGCTCCCACAACACTCAAGAAGCTCAACACCATCCAGGACTAAGCAGTCGCTTGATTGGCACCACAACCCCAAACATTCACTCCCTCCACCATCGACGTACAGTAGCAGCAGCGTGTACCATCTACAAGATGCACTGCAGCAACTCACCAAGGCTCCTTAGGCAGCACCTTCCAAACCCACGACCACTACCATCTAGAAGGACAAGGGCAGCAGATAGATGGGAAAACCACCACCTCTGCAAGTTCCCCTCCGAGCCACTCACCATCCCGACTTGGAAATATATCGGCCTTTCCTTCACTGTCGCTGGGTCAAAATCCTGGGACTCCCTCTCTAACAGCACACTAGGTGTACCTACACCACAGGGACTGCAACGATTCAAAAATGTGGCTCACCACCACCTTCTCAAGGGGCAATTAGGGATGGGCAATAAATGCACTGCCCACTTCCCAAGGACAAATATATTTAAAAATTAACCCTTGTTTGACAGAAACATGAAGGGAGCGAGGGAGAATGACAGAAAATGGACAAAGAGACAGAAGTACTGAGCGTCACACAGGAAGTGAAGGGGTTTAATGAACTAGTGAACGTTTTTTTAATGTAAAGTACTGGGAGAATTGTGAGAGCGTCTTGGTCAGGCCACAGAGAGGGAAATTGAAGAGCAGAAGGGGAAGAAAAACACTCCGAAATTCAGTGGGTGGGGGAAGGTCGGGGGAGGTCAGGGGTAGCGTGGTGGATGGAATGCAGCATAGTCAGGATACTGAACGGGGACCAGAAAGAACTGGGAATCTTGCGTTTCACAGTAGACGTCTCATGTCCTCGTCTCCGCCCACTATTCCGTTTTCTCATTCCCATCACATTCTGTTTCCCACTTCAGAAGTCCTGGGGTCAAGCCAGGTCACAGAATGGTGTGGCAATTCTCAGCTTCTGATGTCAGACTGGAGTTTCTCAGCTTCCTCAATCCCCCCTACACATGTTAAAAAGTTAAGCTTCTCATCCACCTTTTGATTTGACGCAACAGCTTGCATTTATATAGCGCCTTCCATGTCGTAAAGTGGCCCTCAGTGCTTCACCAGAGCATTATGAAGCAAAACATGCCACTGAATGGCATAAGGAGGTATTAGGCACAGGTGGCCGAAAGCTTGGTCAAAGAGGTCAGTTTTAAGGAGTGTCTTAAAGAAGGAGAGAGAGAGAGAGGGAGAGGTTCAGGGAGGAAATTCCAGAGCCTGGGGCTCAGGCAGCTGAAGGTACGGCCGCCAATGGCAGAGCGATCAAACTTGGGGATGCTCGAGAGGCCGGAATTGGAGGAGCGTAGCGATCTCGGAGGTTTGTGAGGCTGGAGCTAATTACAGAGATGGGCTGGGGGGGGCAAGGACCATGGAGAGATTTGAAGACAAGGTGAGAAATTGATATCGAGGCGTTGGCGGACCAGAGGCCAATAGGTCATCGGTGCTTTCCTGCATGGTGGGAGTGGGTTCCACATTCTCACCACTCTGTGGGTAAAGAGATTTCTCCCGAATTAGTGATGGCTCCTGGTTATTATTCCACATAAACCTGTAAGCATATCTTGTGGAATTTGTAGGGCTTGATTTTAATCCTGTGTAAGGGAACGTGTTTTGAGTGAGTTAAAATCCTGCCCTAGTTAATAACTGTGAATCAAAGGCTGGGGAGATCCTAACCCCCTCTTTGCATTTCATGGGACCGGGAGGTGGCCATTCAGCCCTTCGAGCCTGTTCCGCAAAGAGATCATGGCTGGTTTGTATCTTCTCTCCATCTACCCGCCTCAGTTCTGTAACCCTTAATACCAACAAAGGTTCCTGGTTAGTGTGGGTCTTGAATACTGCTGAAAACAGACATGCTGCTGAAGCTTTTCATCTTGCACACATCAGGACAAATGCAAGGATTCCAAGTTTCAAACTATCACAACAATTTATACTACAGGAGAAAGCAACCTGGAAATTCAGGGCTTCATACACAGGAACACGTTCTCTGCAAACAAAAGGAGTATGTTCAAGCCTTGCGCCTTTTACGAGTTAACTGGGAGCTCGGGGAGCCTTTGGTTCCCCATTGCTTTCTCCATGGCAACGCCAATCAGCCAATCAGAGTCGACTCATCAACCAATCAGCACCCTTTCCTCCTGTTGTATAAATTGTCGCAATCATTTGAAATTTGACATTCTTGTGTTTGTCCTGATGCGTGCAAGATGAGATGCTTTGGTAACATGTCTCTCTTTTCAGCAATAGCAAGAAAAGTCTATCAATCTAAGTTTTGTACTTTTTAATTGATCCACCACAGCCTCAACAACATTTTGGGGGATGAATTTTGTATAATATATAACCTTTTGCGATTCGTCATTTATTGATGTAATGTATTAGTGAGACTTTTCTTCAACACTCCCCTCCCGCCACCCGTGATTCTGTCTTTAAGGAATGAGCTGCGGCCATACTTGAGCTTTGTCACGGCACAAGATAGGCAGGCCTCAGGTTGTCTTGCAGCTTCCTCAAGAGGGCCTAATTCGCACTGGTCACGTGAGGAGTTGAGGTCTGGCCGGGATGTCAACGGTGAATGAGCCACAGCCTCTGCACTTCGAGATAGGTAGAGTCAAAGGGGTGTGGAGATGTGGTACTCTTAACGTATGGTGACCGCACCCCGCACCCCCCCCCCCCACCCGCCATTCCTGCCTCTCAGAGCCAGCCACTTTGCCACATCAGTGATCGTGAGCCCACGCTGACTCGGGGAAGATTTTCCTGAGTGCTTTGGAATGTCGAAGATGTCCATTGCCAGGTGTGGGGGGGTGGGGGGGGGGGGTGCGGGGGGTGGTGGTGTGCAAAGGGTTCAAAGGGCAGCAGACATCAGCACCAATCCCATTCCTCACGGCTGTGCTCACCAACCAAGATTGCGATTTAAACACTTTCTCTCTGTTGTTTAAGCTCTGTGCTTTTCGGGTAGCTATGTCCTGTCTTGCGTGTGGATACCATTGTCTCTTTACTTGGCATAAAGATGGGGTTGCCAACTCTCCAGGATGGCCCTGGAGCCTCCAAGATGAACTCTCCAGGATTCTTCTGTGGGCAACTCCAAGAGGGAAGCCGTCGCAAAGGGGTTAATAAAGAAAACCATGCTTCCCTTTTCAAAACTGTTCATTCGTCGTAAACAAATCGGACAAGGGAGGGGAGGCAGGGGTCTTCCTGACTGGCCGTGGGAAGGGGATGGACAGGTTCAGGTGACCAAGGGCAGGAGGGTGAAGCAGAGATCATCTGATAAATGCTCCAGGAATACATCTAGGGAGTGTTGGCAACCCCTGGGTTAAGGTTCCCACCCAAACTATTGTTGTTATTTTTTGAACTGTGAACAGCGGGTTGAGTTTATCTAACTGTGATCTGCCGTTGATTTGAGAGCCTATCCCCTCTCTCATTCAAGGGGAGGTCAGCTCTCAAGTGAAGCTTGTAATGTTGCTGCTATGAATAAGCCTTGTCGGTATTATTGTATTTCATTATATAATTTTTATTCCAGATTCACCCCCCCCACCGTGTGTCTTTTGGGGTTGGGAGGGGCAGCTAGGGAGGAGGAATCCACAATGTGTCCTGTTGCATTACAGACAGAGAGAGATAGGGGCCTGAATCGAAATCACTCCTGAGAGAGGAGAATGGCATTAGTCACGTGGAGAGATTGGAGAAACTGGGATTGTTCTCCTTAGAGCAGGGAAGGTTAAAGGGAGATTCAAACAGGGCATTCAAAATCACGAGGGATTTTGATAAAGGTAAATCAGGAGAAATTGTTTCCACTGGCAGGAGGGTCGCTAACCAGAGGGACACAGATTGAAGAGAATTGGCAAAAGAACCAGAGGGGGAGATAAGGATCACAGTGAGTCGTGATCAGGAATGCACAGCCTGAAAGGACGGTGGAAGCAGATTCAACAGCAACTTTAAATAAATAGTCAAAGGGGAAAGATGCGCGGGGAAAGAGCTGGGTGAGGGGGGGAGGGGGGAGTGTGACTAATTGGAGAGCTCTTTCAAAGAGCTGGCACAGGCTTGAAGGAGTGAACGGCCTCCTTGGGTACCATATGGTTCAATGATGATTAGGTGGGTATGTGTTGTGGTGGATACTGGTACTCCACAGTTAATTCTAAGCCACATGTGTCTGAAAACCTGAGCTCAAAATCTGGGCTGGCACTCCCAGTGCTGAGGGAGTGCTGCACTGCTGGAGGTGTCTTTCGGATGAGGTGTTAAACCGAGGCCCTGTCTGCCCTCTCAGGCAGACAGAAACAATCCCGAAGAAGAGCAGGGGGAGACTTCGTCCTTGTGCCCTGGGACAATATTTATCTCTCAACCAATGCCACTAAAACAGGCGACCTGAGCATTCTCCCATTGCTGTTTGTGGGAGCTGGCTATGTGCAAATTGGCTGCTGTCTTTCTTTACATTGCAAAAGTGATGACACTTCAACAAAGTAGTTCATTAGCTATCGCCGGAGGGCAAGGGGAATTTTGAAGACAAAGCTGATCCTGTTAGGAATGGTGAGTCTAATGAGCTTTAAACTCTCTGCATGTGAATGCAACACCCGAGCCAAAGGTGAAAACAGGCTTACATTCAAACATCCCTAAACAAACCCATGGCAACAAAGTTTTAAGGAGTAGCTCAAAGCCAGGAGGGGGGATTAACTCTGCAAGTGAAAATAAAAATACCTGGAAAGACTCAGCAGGTCTGGCAGCATCTGCGGAGAGGAGCACAGTTAATGTTTCGAGTCCATATGACTCATCAACAGAACTAAGTAAAAATAGATTGGAGGTGAAATATAAGCTGGTTTAAGGGTGGGGGTTGGGAAGGGGGTAGAGCTGGATAGAGGACCAGTGATAGGTGGAGATAACCAAAAGATGTCACAGACAAAAAGGATAAAGAGGTGTTGAAGGTGGTGATATTATCTAAAGGAATGTGCTAATTAAAGGTAGAAAGCAGGACGAGTAAGGTACAGAGATAAAAACAAAATACTGTGGATGCTGGAAATCCAAAACAAAAACAGAATTACCTGGAAAAACTCAGCAGGTCTGGCAGCATCGGCGGAGAAGAAAAGAGTTAACGTTTCGATTCCTGTGAAGGGTCATGAGGACTCGAAACGTCAACTCTTTTCTTCTCCGCCGATGCTGCCAGACCTGCTGAGTTTTTCTAGGTAATTCTGATTTTGTCGAGCAAGGTACAGATAGCCCTAGCGTGGGTGGGGTGGGGTGAAGGAATTGAAATAGGCTAAAAGGTAGAGATAAAACAATGGATGGAAATACATTTAAAAATAATGGGAATAGGTGGGAAAAGAAAAATCTATATAAATTATTGGAAAAAAAGCTCTGCAAGCGCTTTGCTTTTGGTAAATCAAAAATAAAAATAGCTGGAAAAACTCAGCAGGTCTGGCAGCATCTGCGGAGAGGAATACAGTTAACGTTTCGAGTCCATATGACTCTTCAACAGAACTAAGCTTTTGATGCTGACTATAAGCGCTTGCATTTATGTAGCACCTGTAATGTAGTGAAACATCACAGGGCACTTCATAGAAGCGTTATTGAACAAAAGTTGACATTGAGCCACAGAAGGGGACGTTAAGACAGGTGACCAGATGCTAGATAAGTTTTAAGGAGCGTCTGAGAGAGGCAGAGAGGTTCAGAGAGGGAAATTCACAACTCAGCTGAAGGCTCAGCTGCTAATCGGGAGCCACTGGGACAATGGAAGGAGCGAGAAGAGTTGATGAATGTGTCTCTTAACACAAGGGAGCAAGGATTCTTCAGATGAAACAAAAACAAAAATTGCTGGAAAAGCTCAGCAGGTCTGACAGCAGCTGCGGAGAGAAAGACAGAGTTAACATTTCGAGTACATATGATTCTTTTTCGGAACTAAAGTGAAGTAAAAATGTGGTGAAATATATACTGTTTAAGGAGGGTGGGACAGGTGAAGCTGGATAGAAGGCCAATGATAGGTGGAGGCAAAGGAGAGATTGCACAAGATGTCATAAAAGGTCAAAGGGGTGTTGTTGATGGTGATACTGGTTAAAGGAGGTGCTAATGGTGACATTAAGAGTAGAAAGCAGGATGAGCTGGTGACAGATGGCCCTAGTGGTGATGGGGACGGTGTGGGAGAAAAGATAAGATAGGCTAAAAGGTGGGGAATGGAAATAAATTTTAAAAATAATAGTAGAAATAGTTGGGAAAAATGTGGATAAAAATTAAAAAATAAAAAATTGAAAAAAGGGGATCAAAAAGGGGGTGGGGATGGAGGAGAGAGTTGATGATCTGAAGTTGTTGAACTCAATGTTAAGTCCAGAAGGCTGTAAAATGCCTAATCCGAAGATGAGGTGCTGTTCCTCCAGTTTGCGTTGAGCTTCACTGGAACATTGCAGCAGGCCAAGGATGGACATGTGGGCATGAGAGCAGGGTTGGGTGTTGAAACGGCAAGCAACAGGGAGGTCTGGGTCATGCTTGCGGACAGACCAAAGGTGTTCCTCAAAGCAGTCATCCAGTCTGTGTTGGGTCTCTCCAATGTAGAGGAAACCGCATTGGGAGCAGCGAATGCAGTAGACTAAGTTGAGGGAAGTACAAGTGAAATGTTGCTTCACTTGAAAGGAGTGTTTGGGCCCTTGGACGGTGAGGAGGGGAGAAAGTAAAGGGGCAGGTGTTGCACCTTCTGCGGTTGCATGGGAAGGTGCCGTGGGAGGGAGTTGAGGTGTAGGGGGTGATGGAGGAGTGGACCAGGGTCTCCTGGAGGGAACAGTCCCTACGGAATGCCGCCGGGGTAGTGAAAGGAAGATGTGCTTGGCGTCATGCTGGAGTTGGCGGAAATGGCAGAGGATGATCCTTTGAATGCGGAGGCTGGTGGGGTGAAAAGTGAGGACAAGGGGGACCCTATCATGGTTCTAGGAGGGTGAGGAAGGTGTGAGGGCAGAGGCACGGGAGATGGGCTGGACACAGTCGAGGGTCCTGTCAACCACTTCTGTTCTGAAGAAGAGCCATATGGACTTGTCTCTCTCTCCACAGATGCTGTCAGACCTGCTGAGCTTTTCCAGCAATTTTTGTTTTTGTTTCAGATTTCCAGCACTAAGCTTCTGGGAAAAGTTCTGGCTGCAGCTAATTGGAGAAGATCTCCAATTTCCTCACCATTTTCCATTAACATTAAATTGAGGGGTCTCAGGTAGTGGTGGCCCCATGTGGCTTCATGCAACACAGCTCAGGAGGAGGCCATTCTGTCCACTGTGCCTTTGGAAGAACTATCTAATTAGTCCAACTCCCCCTGCTTTTCCCCCATAACCCTGTAAATGTTTCGTTTTCAAGTACTAACCCAATTCTCTTTTGGAAGTTGAATTTGTTTCCGCTGTCCTTTCAAGATATGCATTCCAGATCACAAGAACTCGTTGTGTAAAAATCATTCCCTCTTATCACCTCTGTTTCTTTTCCCACTTACCTTAAATCTGTGTCCTCTGGTTACCAATCACTCCATTACTGGAAACAGTTTCTCATTATTTGCTCCATCAAAACTCCTTTCATGATTGTGAACGCCTCTATCACATCTCCCCTTAGCCTTCTCTGGTCTTAGGAGAACAATCCCAGCTTCTCCAGTCTCTCCACATATGAAGTAACTCTCCTGATACTGAAGCAGCCTGTGCCCGGATGCAGAAAAACCTGGGCAACATTCAGGCTTGGGCTGGTAAGAGACAAGTAACATTTATGCTACACAAGTGCCAAGCAATGACCATCCCCAAAAGGAGAGAGTCTATCAATCTCCCTTTGATATTTAATGGCATGATCAAGGCTCAATCCCCCACCATCAAAATCTTGGGAATTACCATTGACCAGAAACTGAACTGGACCAGCCAGAAAAATCCTGTGGCTACAAGAGCAGGGCAAAGGCTGGGAATTCTGTGGAGAGTAACTCACCTCTTGACTCCCCAAAGCCTGTCCACCATCTACAAGGCACAAGTCAGGAGTGTGGTGGGATACTCTCTGCTTGCCTGGATGAGTGCAGCTCCAACAACACTCAAGAATCTCAGTACCATCCAGGACAAAGCAGCCCCGCTTGATTGGCACCCCTTCCACAAACATTCACTCCCTCCACCATTGATGCACAATGGCAGCAGTGTGTACCATCTACCAGGCGCAGTGCAGAAACTCACCAAGGTTCCTTCAACAACATCTTCCAAACTCATGACCATGACCACCTAGAAGGTCAGGGACAGCAGATGCATGGGAACACCGCCACCTGTAAGTTCCTCTGTAAACCTCTCCTCTCAAGTACAGGCGTAGGAACCTGTTTGGCAACCACAGAAGCTTTTCCAAAGGTTTCATTTCCTTGTTATTTAGACAAATTCCTTTGCTTTTTATCTGAAAGAAACAAGACTGAATGAGAACCCGGCCTTGCAACACTTCTCATGATTTGCCAGAGGAGGATACGCTCAAGAAGTTGAAAATGGCCTTTAAATCCTGATTTTAACCCTTCAGATGGCATCATGCAATCCAGAAGTGAAATGGTTAAAGTCCTGAGCTAGTTCGTGGCCTTTCAACAACAACAGCTTGCATTTACATTGCAACTTTAATGTGGTGTAATCTCCCGGGGTGCTTCACAGGAGCATTATCAGACCAAATTTGACACTGAGGCACATAAGGAGATATTGAGACAAGCTCTATCAAAGAGGTCAGCTTTAAGGAGTGTCTTAAAGGAGGAAGGAGAGAGAGGGAGAGGCTTAGGGAGGGGATTCCAGAGCTTAGGGCCACAGACAGCTAAAGTCCAATCACCAATGGTGGAGCGATGGAAAACAGGAATGAGCAAGAGCCCGGAACTGGAGGAGCACATAGATCCCGGAGGGTTGTAGGGTTGGAGGCAGGGAGAGATAGATGGAGGCATGAGGATAAGTATTTTGAAATCGAGGTGTTGCCAGGCTGGGAGCCAGTGTAGGTCAGTGGGTGGTGGGTGGACGTGGTGAAGGGTGACTGGGACTTAAGATGTGAGTTAAGATATGAAGCAGAGTTTTGAATCAGCTGAACCTTATGGAGGGTGGGAGGACCTCAGATTTACTCACGGACCTCGTTCTATATGATCCTAATTGGGCTTTTTCTCAGAAGGAGAAGGGTAGCACCAGGTAAAGGATAGATCCACATAGACCTTTGCGACCCACTCACACTGAGACCAGATTGCCTGGAGGATTGAAAAAGGACTCAATTTCTGATCCATATGACTCTTATTGCTCACAATATGATTACTCCGTTACCTCGGCCAGAACACTGTCACCCTCAGCCTTCCAATGAGAGAAGAATGGTAGCATTACTGGACTAGTAATCCAGAGGCCTGGACTAATGCTCTGGGGGCTTGTGTTCAAATTCCACCATGGGGAGTTTAAGTTCAGTTCATTAAATAAATCTGGAATACAAAACTTGTCTCAATAATGGTGATCATGAAACTACCGGACGTTCGTTGAAATCCCATCCAGTTCACTTGTGTCCTTTAGGGAAGGAAATCTGCCATCCTTACTTGGTCTGGCCTACATGTGACTCCAGACCCACAGTAATGTGGTTGACTCTTAAATGGAATAGCACGCCACTCAGTTATATCAAACGGCCACAGGAAATGCCAACCCAGGCACCACCTGGAAGTTCTCATCTATGACCTTTCAAAGACTTGTGTGCAGGCACACCCAGCTCTCTCTGGTCCTGCACCTGCTTTTACCATTTTGTACGTATTGCCTGCCACTCTTCCTTCCAAACTTGCACGCACCTCCACATTAACCCCCCTCTGCTACATGTCTCCCAGTATATACCTGTGTTCCAGTCATCCATTGCTTTTTCATTCATTGAGTGGCCAGCGTTTGTTACCCATCCTGAATTGCCCTTGAACTAAGGGGCTTGTTAGGCCATTTCAGAGGGAGTCACCTGTAGGCCAGACCAGGCAAAGATGGCAGATTTCCTTCCCCAGATGGAGCAGTAATGAACCAGACAGGTTTTTATGACAATCAGTGATAGTTTCCTGGTCACTATTATTGAGACTAGGCTTTCAATTCCAGATTTTTTTTAATTAATTGGATTTATATTCTACCAGATACCACATGGTGGGATTTGAACCTTTGGGGCTTTGGCCTGAGCCTCTGGATTACTGGTCTTGTGACATTACCACTGTCTTCCCTTCATATATAGCCAGAAGAGCAGTGGCCCCAACACTGACCCCTGGGAGGTTGGGGGAGGTGATTGGGGGGGGCGGAGGGGGAGGTGATTGATGGGTCAGGGATGTGACGAGGAAGGATGTGATGGGTAGGGAGAGGTGATGAGGTTAGGGGAGTGATGGGGGGAGGTGATGGAGCAGGGAGGTGATGGAGGGGGAGGTGATGGAGCGGGGAGTGATGGGGAGGTGATGGAGGGAGGAGTGATTGGGGAGGTGATGGAGGGGGGGAGGTTTTGGAGGGGGAGGTGATGGAGGGGAGAGTGATGAGGGAGGAGTGATGGAGGGGGGAGTGATGGAGGGGGGAGTGATGGAGGGGGGAGTAATGGGGAGGTGATGGAAGGAGGAATGATTGGGGAGGTGATGGAGGGGGGAGGTTTTGGAGGGGGGAGGTGATGGGCAGGAGTGATTGGGGGAGGTGATGGAGGGGCAGTGATGGAGGGGGGAGTTGTGAGGGGAGGTGATGGAGGGGGAGCGATGAGGGGAGGAGATGGAGGGGGAGCGATGAGGGGAGGAGTGATTGGGGAGGTGATGGAGAGGGGGAGTGATGAGGGAGGAGTGATGGGGAGGTGATGGAGGGGGGAGTGATGTAGGGGGAGGTGATGTAGGGGGAGGTGATGGAGGGGGAGGTGATGGAGGGGGAGGTGATGGAGGGGGAGTGATGGAGAGGTGATGGAGGGAGGAGTGATTGGGGAGGTGATGGAGGGGGAGCGATGAGGGGAGGAGTGATTGGGGGAGGTGATGGAGAGGGGAGGTGAGGGGGAGGAGTGATGGGGAGGAGTGATTGGGGGAGGTGATGGAGGGGGGAGTGATGGGGAGGTGATGGAGGGGGGAGTGATGAGGGGAGGTGATGGAGGGGGGAGTGATAAGGGAGGAGTGATGGGGTGGTGATGGAGGGGGGAGTGATGAGGGAGGTGATGGAGGGGGGAGTGATGAGGGGAAGAGTGATTGGGGAGGTGATGGAGGGGGGAGTGAAGAGGGGAGGTGAGGGGGAGGAGTGATGGGGAGGAGTGATTGGGGGAGGTGATGGAGGATGGAGGGTGGGGGGGGGGGGGGGGGGGGGGGAAGAGGGGAGGGGGGCACCACTTTATACAACCCTCCTGTCTGGTAAACCAAATCATGTTCACTGCTCTCTGCTCCTTAGCCAGTTTTGCACCCGAATCCCAGGGCTTAAGTTTTGTTGACAAAAGTTCATCAGAGTTGGCAACCGTGTAACGTTTTACAACTTGAGTCATCATGTCAGCAATGAAAAAAAAATCAAATCAAGGCTTGACCCACATTACTATGACCAATCTGTGCCAAGGGGCGTTATTTGCCTACTAGACAGCCTGTCTATTCATTACACCGTGACCTGGCCACTGGAAGCATTCCCTCCCACTTGAGTGTAAACAGCAGTTCCTCCAGCAGATTGCCAAGCGCGTTCTTTCATTATTCCCCTGGTTAAGAGGCGCCTGGCTGCAGAGGGGCAAAGCAGATGGTGTCGCCGGTCTTCTTGGGGGTGGCGGCTCTGGCTGGAGTCTTGCTGTGCCTGGCCGCCCAGGTCTTGCAGTCGGTGGAAGTGGCGAGGCTGAGGAGGGAGCTGCAGGGGCTGAGGGAGGAGTGCAGCGGGTCACTGGACGTGAGTTTTGTAATCGTTTCCTACCTGCGCTATGCCAGTGCCAGACGTAACAGCCCCGTGCAGAAACCACTTCTCTGAGAAAGAGGAAGAGGTCAGGAGCTGATTGTGTCTCAGTCTCAATGGGGTTAATTATTATCTGTTCATTATTGATTGGCTTGCTAAAGTTGCAGCAAAAGCTTTCAGATGCCATTGCGGAAATTAGAGTTTGATCCAGCAGTGCAAACTCTGGGGTTAAATAGGTTGCTGCAGGAGGGGTGGGGAGGTGAGGAGGAAATAAAATTGCTGTGATCTGGAATGGACTGTTTCAGTATCTGAGGAGTGCTGAAGGAGCTCATGCCCAAATGCAGCAAGACCTGGACAATATCCAGGTTTGGGCTGACAAGTGGCAAGTAACATTCGCGCCACACAAATGTCAGGCATTGATCATCTCTTAACGAGAGAATCTAACCAGCTCCCCTTGACATTCAATAGCATTAGCATAGCTGAGTCCCCCACTGTCAACATCCTGGGGGCTACCATTGACCAAAACTTGAACCGGACCAGCCATATAAATACTGTGGCTGCAAGAGCAGGTCAGAGGCTAGGAATCCCACCTCCTGACTCCCCAAAGCCTGTCCACCACCTACAAGGCACTAGTCAGGAGTGTGATGGAATACTCTCCACTTGCCTGGACGAGTGCAGCTCCTAAAACACTCAAGGAGCTCGACACCGTCCTAGACAAAGCAGCCCCGCTTGATTGGCATCCCATCCACAAACATTCACTCCCTCCACCACCGATGCGAAATGCTAGCTGTGTGTACCATCTATAAGATGCACTGCAGAAACTCACCAAGGCTCCTTAGATAGCACCTTCCAAACCCACGACCGCTACCATTTAGAAGGACAAGGGCAGCAGATAGATGGGAACACCACCACCTGGAAGTTCCCCTCCAAGCCACTCACCATCCTGACTTGGAAATATATCGCCGATCCTTCACTGTCTCTGGGTCAAAATCCTGGAACTCTCTCCCTAACCGCACTGTGGGTGTACCTACACCATATGGACTGCAGCGGTTCAGGAAGGCAGCAGCTCATTACCATCTTCTCAAGGGGCATTTAGGGACAGGCAATAAATGCTGGCCCAGCCAGCGATGATTACAGCCCGTTAAAAAAAATATATAATTTTTTTAAAACGCTGCTGCAGATTTAATAGCAATTTTCCAAGGGGAATTGGATAAATACTTGCAAAGGGAAAAACATTGCTGGGTGATGGAGAAAGAACAGGGAAGTGGGGTGCGCAGAGAGGGGTCTATCAGAAAGCCCTGTCACAATGGACCCAATGGCTTTCTTCAGCAAGGAGGTATTTCAGGCTGTGTAGAAATTTCTACAATGAATGAATAGAGAAATTTCTACCCACTGAAGAAGCGCAAAGGCTACAATTTCTTAAGTTCTTGATTGTTTTTTTATTATTAGTCAACTTTGGGATATGACTTATGATCACCCACCATTTTTTAACCCACCCAAGGTCTTACCTCAGAGCTCTCCCATTATGGCTTGACAACTCGCCAGGATTTCCTCAAATATTCGAGGAATCAAAGATTGATCCCCATGCCAAGGATGAGCCCAGGAGAGAGAACTCAAACTGGGCTTTTAAAAGATGTTTCCTTTCCATCGCCAACCACCGCTGCCACCACCACCACCACCACCACCACCACCACCTCCCCCCCCCTCCCCCCACCCCCCACCTTGCCGCCATCATTTAGTTTAACCAGTTTTTAAACCATTGGAGACGGGTTGAAGAGATCAGGTTGCTCGGCTGATGAGAACACGGGTTCTGTCTGCCCTTCTGATTGGCCGCAGGGAGTGGGAGCGTGAAGAAGGACAGGTTGGGTGACCAATGGCGGGGATGGCGGTGGCCGGACATCAAGAAACCTCCCAGAATACATATGTCCAGAGTTGGCAACCCTCGCGTCACATCATTCCGTTCAGATTGAGCAGTCGGGCCTGCATTAATGACAAGAAGAATTTGCATTTATATAGCACCTTTGATATGGCAAAACATCCCCAAGGCATTCCATGGGAGCGTTTTTTAAAATTCATTTATGGGATTATTGGGCTAGTCAAGCATTTGTTGCCCATTCCTAATTCCCCCTAGAGAAGGTGGTGGGTGAGCTGCTGCCTTCTTGAGCCGCTGCAGTCCCATGTGGTGTAGGTACACCCGCCACGCTGTTAGGGAGGGAGTTCCAGGATTTTGACCCAGCGACAGTGAAGGAACGGCCGATATATTTCCAAGTCAGGATGATGAGTGACTTGGAGGGGGACTTCCAGGTGGTGGTGTTCCCAGTTGTCTGCTGCCCTTGTCCTTCTAGATGGTAGTGGTTGTGGGTTCGGAAGGTGCTGTCTAAGGAGCCTTGATGAGTTTCTGCAGTGCATCTTGTAGATGGTACACACTGCTGCCACTGTGCGTCGAAAATTTGACACTGAGCCACATAAGGAGATATTAGGACAGGTGATCAAAAGCTTGGTCAAAGAGTTTGGTTTTAAGGAGGGGAGAGAGAGGTGGGGAGGTTTAGGGAGGGATTTCCAGAGCTTGGGGCCCCGACAGTTGAAGGCATGGCCACCGATGGTGTCATAGAGGTCTACAGCACAGAAAAAAAAGCCATTCAGCCCATCGAGTCTGCGCTGGTCAAACAAGTACCTAGCTATTCTAATCCCATTTTCCAGCCCTAACCCCATAGTCTTGTATGCCATGGCATCGCAAGTGCCCATCCAAATACTTCTTAAATGTTATGAGGGTTTCTGCCTCCACCACCCTTTCCAGTTCCAGATTCCCTCCACTCTCTGGGTGAAAGAATTCTTCCTCACATCCCCTCTAAACATCCTGCCCCTTACCTTAAATCTATGCCCCCTGGTTATTGATCCCTCCACCAAGGGGAAAAGTTCCTTCCTGTCTACCCTCTCTATGCCCCTCATAATTTGATACACCTCAATCATGTCACCCCTCAATCTCCTCTGCTCCAGGGAAAATAACCCCAGTCTGTCCAATCTCTCCTCCTAATTAAAACTCTCCAGCCCAGGCAACATCCTGGTAAATCTCCTCTGCACTCTCTCTGGTGCAATCACATCCTTCCTATAATGCGGATTCCAGAACTACACGCAATACTCCAGCTGTGGTCTAACCAGTGTTTTATACAGTTCCAGCATAAATTCCCTGCTCTTATATTCGATGCCTTGGCTAATAAAGGCAAGTTTCCCATATGCCTTCTTAACCACCTTATCCACCTGTCCTGCTACCTTAAGGGACCGGTGGATATATACACCAAGGTGTCTCTGATCCTCAGTACTTCCCAGGATCCTACCATTCATAGTGTATTCCCGTGCATTGTTTGTCCTGCCCAAGTGCATCACCTCACACTTATCCGGATTAAATTCCATTTGCCACTGATCAGCCCATCTGACTAGCCCGTCTATATCCTCCTGTAATCTAAGGCTATCCTCCTCACTATTTATCACCCCACCAATTTTTGTGTCATCTGCAAACTTACTGATCAACCCTCCTAGATTCAAGTTTAAATCATTTATATATAGCACAAACAGCAAGGGACCAACACCGATCCCTGTGGAACCCACTGGACACAGGCATCCAGTCACAAAAACACCCCTTGACCATCATCCTCTGCTTCCTGCCACTCAGTCAATTCTGGATCCAATTTGCCAAATTGCCTTGGATCCCATGGGTTCTTACCTTCGTTATCAATCTCCCATGCGGGACCTTATCAAAAGCCTTGCTGAAGTCCAAGTGGACTACATCAAATGCATTGCCCTCATCTACACATCTGGACACCTCTTCGAAAAATTCAATCAAATCGGTCAGACCTGACCTCCCCTTAAGAAAACCATGCTGACTGTCCTTGATTAATTCCTGCCTCTCCAAGTGTAGATTAATTCTGTCCCTCAGAATTGCTTCCAATAGTTTCCCCACCACTGAGGTTAGAGTGACTGGCCTGTAGTTCCCTGGTTTATCCCTTCCTCCCTTCTTGAATAACGGTACCACATTGGCTGTCCTCCAGTCTTCTGGCACCTCTCCTGTGGCCAGAGAGCTACTGAAAATTATTGCCAGCGCCCCTGCTAACTCCTCCCCTGCCTCACTTAGCAGGGTGGGATACATTTCATCCAGGCCTGGAGATTTATGTGGTCTCCTCTATATTGGAGAGACCAAATGTAAACTGGGTGACCGCTTTGCAGAACACCTGCGGTCTGTCCGCAAGAATGACCCAAACCTCCCTGTCGCTTGCCATTTTAACACTTCACCCTGCTCTCTTGCCCACATGTCTGACCTTGACTTGCTGCATTGTTCCAGTGAAGCCCAACGCAAACTGGAGGAACAACACCTCATCTTCCGACTAGGCACTTTACTGCCTTCCGGACTGAATATTGAATTCAACAACTTTAGGTCTTGAGCTCCCTCCTCCATCCCCAACCCCTTTCTGTTTCTTCCCCCTTCCTTTTGTTTTTTCCAATAAATTATATAGATTTTTTCTTTTCCCACCTATTTCCATTATTTTTAAATATTTTTAAATATTTTATGCTCCCCCCACCCCAACTAGAGCTATACCTTGAGTGCCCTACCATCCATTCTTAATTAGCACATTCGTTTAGATAATATCACCAACTTCAACACCTATGTGTTCTTTTGTTCTGTTGTCTGTGACATCTTTTGATGATCTGCTTCTATCACTGCTTGTTTGTCCCTACAACCACACCACCCCCCTCCACTTCTCTCCCCCCACCCAAACCACCAACCCCACCCTCCCCCCCCCCCCACGCCACGCCACCCCCCCCCCCCACCCCCGCCAACCCCCCCCCACACACACACACACACACACACACACCTTAAACCAGCTTATATTTCACCCCTTCCTTGTATTCACCTAGTTCTGTTGAAGGGTCATGAAGACTCGAAACGTCAGCTCTTTTCTTCTCCGCCGATGCTGCCAGACCTGCTGAGTTTTTCCAGGTAATTCTGTTTTTGTTCTGGAGATTTATTTACCTTTAAGCCTGTCATACCACTTAGAACCTTCTCCCTTTCTATGCTAATTTATTTAATTACATCACAATCCTTCTGCCTGATTTTCATACCCACGTCATCCCTCTCACTTGTGAACACCAACACAAAGTATTCATTTAGAACCCTACCTATGTCTTCTGGCTCCACACAAATTACCACTATGGTCCTTAATGGGCCCTACTCTTTCCCTAGTTATCCTCTTACTCTTAATGTACTTGTAAAATAACTTTGGATTTTCCTTTATTTTACCTGCCAATGTTTTTTCATGCCCCCTTTTTGCTCTGCTAATTTCCTTTCTAAGTTCCCCCCTATACATTCTATACTCCTCTAAGGCTTCTGCTGTTTTGAGCCCTCGGTATCTGCCATAAGCCTCCCTTTTTCTCTTTATCCGATCCTGTATATCCTTCGACATCCAGGCTTCCCTGGATTTGTTAGTCCCACCCTTTGTCTTTACTGGAATATATTGGCCCTGTCCCCTCCCTATTTCCTTCTTGAATGAGTCCCACTGCTCTGACACAGATTTACTTAAAAGTAGCTGCTCCCAGTCCACTCTGGCCAAATCATGTTTGATCTTATTAAAATCAGCCTTCCCCTAATTTAGAACTCGGATTTCTGGCCCATTTCCATAACAACCGTGAATCGAACAGAGCTATGATCACTATCTGCATTATCTTCCCCACTGATACCTCTACCACTTGCCTGGCTTCATTCCCTAAAATTAAGTCCAGGACCACCACCACCACCACCACCACCACACACACACACACACACACACACAGACACCTCCCCCCCCCCCCCCCCCCCCCGGTAGGATTTTCTATGTACTGGCTCAAAAAGCTCTCCTAGATGCATTTTAAGAATTCTGCTCCCTCTAAACCTAGTACACTATGACTAACCCAGTTAATGTTGGGGAAGTTGAAATCCCCCACTATTACTACCCTATTATTTTTACACTTCTCTGAAATTTGCCTACATATCTGCTTTTCTATTTCTCTCTGACTGTTTGGGGGCCTATAGTACACTCCCAGCAATGAGATTGCTCCTTTTTTGATTTTAAGTTCTACCCATATGGCTTCATTTGAGGAGCTTCTAAGGTGGATTGATGGAAATCGGGGATGCACAGAGATCTCGGACGGTTGTCGGACTTGGGAGGAGATTACAGAGATGGAGAGGAGGCAAGATGTTGGAGGGATTTGCACACAAGGGTGGGAATTTTAAATTCGAGACATTGCTGGACCAGAAGCCAGGATAGGTCAGCAACAACAGGGGTGACGGGAATTGGTTTGAGTTAGGACATGGGGCATTGGTGGATGTACTTAATGGGCTAGATAGTTCTGCCAGGGTAGCCAGTGCACACTACTACCGGGTGTGCAAGTAAGCATGCCTGGAAATGTGACAGCATTGTTATACAAGCTGACAGTAAAGGAGAGGTCTTGGGTCTCAGCCAATGGTGGTTGATAGGTTAACCCTCCTCACCAGTCTGTTGGCCTTCCACAATAGCATGTGGAGATCAAGATCCAAAGCCAAATTTGTGCATCATGGCAGTGAGTAATGCACCTTCTGACTCCCCAAAGCCTGTTCACCATCTACAAGGCACAAGTCAGGAGTGTGATAGAATACTCCCCACTTGCCTTCTTGAGTGCAGCTCACACAACACTCAAGAAGCTCCACACATGCCAGATGCACTGCAGCAACTCACCAAGATTCCTTCGACAGCACCTTCCAAACCCACGACCTCTACCACGTAGAAGGACAAGGGCAGCAAATACCAGGGAACACCCCCACCTGGAAGTTCCCTCCCAAGCCACACACCATCCTGACTTGGAAGTATATTGGCCGTTCCTTCACTGTTGCTAGGTCAAAATCCTGGAACTCCTGCCCTAACAGCACGGTGGGTGTACCTACACCACATGGACTGCAGCGGTTTGAGAAGGCAACTCACCACCATCGCCTCAAGGGCAATTAGGGATGGGGATTAAACGCTGGGTTAGCCAGCACTGCCCACATCTCATGAAAGAATTTTTTTAAATGACCATTTGGTAGAAAAAATGAGCAAGAAACAAAGGATGCCAACTTTGGTTGAACCAGTCATGGAGGTTTGACCTTATGACCTTCAATCTCCAACCAACCCCGCCCCCCCACACAATTGGCCGCTCAAGAGACCGGTCCTCCGCCAGCCAGTCGGAAGGCAAGTAGACTCTTTGCTACCTGATTGGATGATTCTCAGCTCAGCCAAACCGTCTCTTTAATCCCATCCCCGAATTCTTTTGTGACGGTGGGGTGAAAATCTTCAAATAAAATTTCAAAAAAGAAGGTGAAATTCTTTTTTAAAGGCTCCAACGTGTTTCCCAGTTCAGACTTTCGCTCGCTGGAGATTAATGAAGACTCCAGGGAAGAATTGGAGGATTTGTGACCCCTTATTTGGGGAGCAAGGGAATTGATGATTTTTCACACTGGCAATGTCCATTCCAGTGATTCTCACTTGTGCTAGAACGTTCTGCGGTGACACAGTGACGAATGCATTAAACTAATGGGGCCTTTGTTCTGACAATTCCTGATGTAAACGCTGTGGTTCTCTTTGCTGATTTCAATTTTTATTCATCAAAAGGCTGGCATTAACCCAAGAAGCGCCGCTTTTCAAACTGAACTCTGAGAATCGCGGGGTGTGGCGCAGAATAAGGAGCTGTTAATTATTTTTAACTCATTCATGAGATGTGGACATTGCTAGCTAGACCAGTATTTATCACACATCCCTAATTGCCCCTTGAGAAGGTGGTGGTGAACAGCCTCCTTGAACCGCTGCAGTGGTGTAGGTACACCCACAGTGCTGTTACGGAGGGAGTTCCAGGATTTTGACCCAGCGACAGTGAAGGAACAGCCGATATATTTCCAAGTCAGGATGGTGTGTGGCTTGGAGGGGAGCTTCCAGATAGTGGTGTTGCCATGTGTCTGCTACCCTTGTCCTTCTAGGTGGTAGCAGTCATACGGTTGGGAGGTGCTGTCTAAGGAGGCTTGGTGAGTTGCTTGTAGATAGTATGCACTGCTGCTACTGTGTGTCGGTGGTGGAAGGAGTGAATGTTTGTGGATGGGATGCCAATCAAGTGGGCTGCTTTATCCTGGATGGTGTTGAGCTTCTTGAGTGTTGTGGGAGATGCACTCATCCAGACAAGTGGAGAGTATTCCATCACACTGCTGACTTGTGCCTTGTAGATGGGGAACAGGCTTTGGGAAATCAGGAGGTGAGTCACTCGCCACCGGATTCCCAGCCTCTGACCTGTTCTTGTAGCCACAGTATTTATATGGCTGGTCCAGTTCAGTTCCTGGTCAATGGGAATCCTTGATGTTGATGCTCATCCTCCTGGAGAATCCGGGAAATAAAAGATTAATCTTGTGGGGAGTGTTGCACGTCGCATATAATAACAATAAGGAACATATCTTAACAGATTGTTTTTGATACATCAGAGGTCCTGTGGTGCAGTGGTTAGCACCTCTACCTCTGGGTTTGAGTCCCACTGCAGGGACGTAATTGTCCCAGAATCGCACTAAGTGCGGTAGCAGGCATGTAAAACCTGCCAGCTGCAATGGTGGGTTTTCACGTCGTATAGTCCCCTTCCCACCTCATTATTGAAGTTATGGGAAACATGATGTTTTGCTGCTGAGCTTCCTGTCGCCTCCTCACTTCCTCAGGTCAAGTACAGCCGTGTGCACCGCTCTCAATGCTTGAAGCCCTGGACTGTTGCACAGAACCCACGGCCCCGAAAGGCAAGAGGACTTCAGCCCACCATTTTTCCGACACGTTCCTTTTGGACACTGTGCCACAGTGTCCTGGACTCCGCTGTGGCTGCAGGAGGCCCATCGGTGTCACCACTCTGGCTTGGGAGGCAGCGCCAACACTGCACAGAAGAGATTCACCTTCCGGTGCAGAAAGAAGATGAATGATCTCGCCCGTGCCGCCAGGCTAAGGCAACCACCTCATCACTGTAAACTCACAAGCCCATCACCCACTCACTGGCATCTCATTCGCTGCCAGCTCAAGGGACATCACCACTCACTCTCTCACACACACCCTCACACCTCCATCTGGCCTCATCTCCATCTTGAGGCCGCTTGCACAGATCAACACGCACCCCCTTCCCCAGTACAGCCCTAGTCCCGCAGCTGTTGAAAAGCCACCCGGCCTAACAGCTGGTCTGGTAAGTAGAGACCTGCCCGTGAGCCCCCCTTAAAGTGATGTGGTGCTGCCTGCGAAGCCTGGGGCTGGTGAGCGGTGCCACATACCGATGTGCCCAGATGATCCAGCATCGGGGGATGATTCTGACAGGCAGGTACGATGATGAGATGCAACTACATCAAAATGGCCTTCCCGATGCTGGGCGGCAGGAAACGTGGCCCGCCATTGACAGGCACAGTGGACGATCGCGAACTTGGTTCACGTGAAACCGATTTTTGGCCTTCCCACCATATTGTCCGCTCACACCGCCAATGGGAGTGGACGATTCCACCCCAGGACTTGATGGCCATGGAAGGTGAGTGCATGACGTGCTCAGACAGGTTGATGATCAGCCTGTAAATACCCCTGATGGCAGGTGATTAGAGTGGTAGAGTTTCTTGGTCAGCCATACTGCAGAAGGCAATGGGAAACCACTGCAGTATTTGCCAAGCGTCATCATGGACCAATCCATTGGAAGTCCATGGTCGCCAACACCCTCGTAGGGTGAGGTACCTGAAAGAGGAGGAGGCTTTTGATAGCTAGACATAGAGAAGATGGTTCCCTTTGTGTGTTTGGGTGTGTGGGTGTGAGAGCATGCGTGGTGGGATGGGGGTATGGGGAGACCAACTCTGGAGGCGAAAAGATGGGCTTTGATAAATCCAATCAGGAATTCAGGAGAAACGTCTTTACTTAGAGAGTGAGAATGTGGAACTCGCTGCCATAAAGACTGGTTGAGGTGAATAGAATAGATCCATTTAAGGGGAAGCTGGATAAACACGTGGGAGAAAGGAATGGAAGATTAAGTTGATGGAGTGAGATGATGAGGGGGTGGGGGGGATGGTTTGTGTGCAGCATAAACACTAGCACAGAGCAGATGGGCCAAATAGCCTGTTTCTATAAATTCTATATAATGAAAGTGATGGAGATGAGATGTTGGATGGGTTGTGGGGTTCAGGGGAGAATGACCTTTTGACTAAGAGTCAAGAGGAATCCAATTGGGCAAGGAGGAGTGTATTCATGTTCCGATTGGCTGTGGGTGCCATGGGGATAAACATATCAGGCAACCAATGGGATGAGAATGGGGGTGAGGAGGCCAGACATGATGAAACCTCCTGCAATATGACCTAGGGTTGATGAGCCAATGGACACAATCTCTGAGTTATTAGGAAAGTTTAGGGCTGGTGCCAGGAAATTAGGCAAACATGGATTGTCTCATGGCATTTGGATAAAGCAGTGAAGGCCAAAACATTTCAGGAAAAGACTGAGTTCCAGCGGAACATTTTCCGCAACCACTTTCTGAAAGAGTCAATAGTAATCCTCCATTGGGAACTGGATAAATATATATACACAATGAAACTCTGATGAACTGAATCCTTGGGGGATCTGCCCACAAATCCATGTTAAGTGGAGTTTTGTGATGGCCGGAAAGGCATCCTCCCATGAATGTGTCGCTATGTAACCCGATATGCCTACAACCATGGTCTATGTCACAAACAATGGATTCAAATGCTAAATGAAAACAGAATAAATGAGGAAGTGTGTGAAAAAGTCTTTATTCAGTTTGTTCACACGTTACAATGGCCTGACCTTGTGAAAAGCCGGAGCTTTGCGTTGAAAAATGTCACGTGTTCGTTCCAGAAGAATTCCGTCATCCTTTTTTCTGCTTAGTGTGATGTCTTCAGACATGTGCGATACAGTCAGCCATGTCGTCTCAAAGGTCAAACATGTTTTCAGGCTTTTGCGCCGCGGTGTGAAGTCCCGGAGCGTCTCTCCGGCCTTGGTGGCATCGGCGAGGGAGACAGGCAGGTGATTGGGCGGGCATTCCTCACACTCTTCAGGGTCACTGGCCTCCTCGGCTGAACAGCGTTCTCCGCCTGCGATTGCGGGGCTGACGGGACTGCCCGCCTCTGGCGAAAGGCGGTGGAACGATCTGGTTTTGCCCGCGTTAAAAATGTCTCGCGTTCAGGACGTGGGCGGGGCCGCTGTGGAGCCAGTCGTCCGTCGTTGCTGCCACACCCTCACCACTTACACCGCGGAAGACGATGTCATTGCCTTGTCTTGAATTGGTCCAGCCCTCCGTCACTGCAGGTGAACCGCGTGTGGCATGTGCTCTAACTCTGCCCTGATTGGTCGGCATGGTCAAGTTCACCAGGAGTTATCAGTGCAGGATTCTGACTAATCACTGGCATCGTTTTACGGGATTTGGTATTGTGCCGGCGGGAACGGTTGACAGCTTCCACATCACTGGAATTTTGCGTCATCCGAGTTTGACTCGTGGCAATGTCACTGCGCACGAAAGGGGTAACATTTGCTGGGGGTGGGGGGTGGAGGGAGCGGGATTAATTGGATAGCTCTTTCAAGGAGCTGGCAGAGGTACAATGGGCCAAATGGCCTCCTTCTGTCTTCTACCATTCTACGATTCTTAACAAATCCTCAGGATGTCACGGAGCCAATAACAGGCACCAAGTTAAGGGTTAGAACTTAGTGGAAGTTAATGCAACAACCACCTGCATTTGTGTAGCACCTTTAGCATGATAAAACGTCCTAAGATGCTTCACAGGAGTGCCTTGAGACACCATCTGACGCCAAAGCACATAAGAGGATATTAGGACAGTTGGCCAAAAGCTTAGTCAAAGATGTCGGTTTTAAGAAGCGTCTTAAAGGAGGAGAGAGAGAGGTGGAGAGGTCTCGAGAGGGAATTTCGGAGATTAGGGCCCAGGCAGCTGAAGGCTTGGCTGCCAGTGGTGGAGCGATGGAAATCAGGGTGTTCAAGAGGCCCGAATTGGAGGAGTGCAGAGATCTCAGCGGATTATCGGGGGCTGGAGGAGGACAGAGTTAGGGAGGGAAGTGGTGCTGGTGGGGGTGGAGGGGGGGGGTGGGGGCAAGGCCATTGGGGGTTTTAAAAACATGGACGAGAATGTTAAAATGGAGGCCTTACTGGACCAGGCACTAATGCCTGTCAGCATTACAGGGAGTGAACAGGACTTTGCGCAAGGCTTTTCTCTGTTTCTCTTTCTGTTCAGAAAGCATATGGCTTTCTGCATCTTCCCCTTTAACTCTCCCAATTTCCCATCGGAAGCAGTATTTTTGTCCAGTTGCTCAATGTTCACATCCTTCAGAGAGAATCCTCAAAGCCAGTAAAGGGACAGAAGCCATTGCTCTGATCAAACACTAACTTGGCCCTAATTTTTCTTTGCGAGGCTGACAACCGACCCTTGGCGTATTTCCAGAATGTTCTGTCTCTTGTTTCTTCGTAGGGCTCTAGGATTTGACAGCTGATCTCTGAGGATATTGGATTGCTAAAGCCTGTGCCTGAGTGTCTGTGGTTCTCTGGCCAAGGCCAGCCCTACCCCCCACACACCCTTCATTCCTTCTAGCCAGCAGTAGGCTGCCAAAGGCCGATTTCTCAATATAAATTCCTCTTCCAATTCCCGAAAAGATTAAATGCTGAGTCTAAGCCAACTGGACAAGGCTCAAGAGCAGCAGGGGCAGTTGTCAAATGCGGATGAAGCCCCTGTGGTTAACTTGCAAATAGCATTGAAGGAAAGAACTTGCTTTTTACCTCCTCAAAGTGCTTTACAGCCAATGAAGCGCCTTTTGAAATTTCACGGTAGTCATGTAGGAAACACAGCAGCCAGTTTGCGCGCAGCAAGATCCCACAACTGTGATAACGACCAGATAATCCATTTTTTTAATCTGATGTGGATTGAATAACATACATTGGCTCCAGGGGGATCTCCCCTTGCCCTCCTTCAAGATGGTGACAGAGGGATATTTTACATCCACTTGAGAAGGCAGACAGCAACCTTAATTCAATACCTCATCTGAAAGGCAGCACCACTAACAGTGCAGCACTCCTTCAGTACAGGCACTGGGTGGGCGGGGGGGGGGGGGGATCAGGATTATGTACTCAGGTCTCTGGAGTGGGACATAAATCAATGGCATTTTCTAGTACAGAGGCAAGAGTACTCCCTACTAAGCCACAGCTAACACTGAAGTCTTAATGGGACTATGAGGTGAGATCTGGTTAGACCAAGTCCCAGACAGCAGTCGATGCTGCAAAAGAGGAGGGGGTCATATTAAAAAGTCTCTTGTCTTGTGCTGTACAATTTGGGAATTTTCTGGATTACCTCCCTCAGAAATTGAGGCCCAAACTACACCTGTTGACCTTGTGTTTTTGGAATGACCCTCTGACCCTGGCTCTACCCACAGGTCTCCCCTGCGTTGGCTAACACAAAGCCACCTGGCTACGTCTCATCCACACCTCGGCTCTGGGACCCCACGCATTCTGCTTGCTCACACAACAGAGAACCAGAGCGGCAAGCACTCCGTGTGGAACGAGACTCCGAGAGGAAGTGGAGGCACAAACAGAGAAGTGAGCATAAGAGTCTTTAGTCTCGTTTTCTTTCACTGTCTGTCAGTCGGGACTGGACAGGGCTTTAGACCTTGACTGACCTCAGGGGCTGTGTACCAATCTCAGAGACTGTGTACCAATCTCAGGGTTTATGCACAAATCTCAGTGGCTGTGTACAAATCTCAGTGGCTGTGTACAGATATCTGGGGCTGTGTATAGATCTCTGGGGCTGTGTACCAATCTCAAGGGCTGTGTATCAATTTCAGATGCTGTGTATCAATTTCAGATGCTGTGTACCAATCTCAGGTGCTGTGTACCATTCTCAGGGCTGTATACCATTCTCAGGGGCTGTGTACAAATTTCAGGAACTGTGTTCCAATCTCAGGGGCTGTGCACAAATCTCAGGGGCTGTGCGCCAATCTCAGGGGCTGTGTGCCAATCTCAGGGGCTGTGTACCAATTTTAGGAGCTGTGTACCATTCTCAGGGCTGTATACCATTCTCAGGGGCTGTGTACAAATTTCAGGAACTGCGTTCCAATCTCAGGGGCTGTGCACAAATCTCAGGGGCTGTGTGCCAATCTCAGGGGCTGCGTGCCAATCTCAGGGGCTGTGTGCCAATCTCAGGGGCTGTGTGCCAATCTCAGGGGCTGTGTGCCAATCTCAGGGGCTGTGTATCAATCTCAGGAATTGTGTACCAATCTCAAGCACTGTATACAAATTTCAGGGGCTGTGTACCAATCTCAGGGGCTGTATACAAAACTCAGGAGCTGTGTACCAACCTTGGGCCGTGTATCAGCTTGAGAATGTATAAACCTCAAGGGCCATGTTCCAATTTCAGAGGCTGTGTACCAACCTCAGGGGCTGTGTACCAATCTCAGGGGTGATGTACCAATCTCAGGGGTGATGTACCAATCTCGGGGGCTGGGTACCAATCTCGGGGGCTGCATACTAATCTCGGGGGCTGCGTACTAATTTCGGGGGCTGCGTACTAATCTCGGGGGCTGTGTACAAACCTCGGGGGCTGCGTACAAACCTCAGGGCTGTGTACCAATCTCAGGGACTGTGTCAAAAACCTCAGGGGCTGTGTACCGATCTCAGAAGCTGTGTACACACCTCAGAGATTGTGTACCAATCTCAAGGCCTGTGTACTAATTTCAGAGACTGTATAAATCTCAGGAGTTTTGTATCAATCTCAGGGACTGTGTACAGATGTGTGGGTTCGAGTCCCACTCCCAAGGCTTGAGAGCACATACCATAGACTGACACCCCCCCATCCCCAGTGCAACACTGAAGGAGTGCTGCATTGCTGCATAAGACCATAGACATAGGAGCAGAAATTAGGCCATTTGGCCCATCAAGTCTGCTTCGCCATTCAATCAAGGCTGATAAGTTTCTCAACCTCATTCTCCCGCCCTCTCCCCATAACCTTTGATCCCCTTACCAATCAAGAACCTATCTATCTCGGTCTTAAATACACTCAATGACCAGGCCTCCACAGCCTTCTGTGGCAATGAATTCCATAGATTCACCACTCTCTGGCTAAAGAAGTTTCTCCTCAGCTCTGTTCTAAAAGGTCTTCCCTTTACTCTGAGGCTGTGCCCTCGGGTCCTAGTCTCTCCTACTAATGGAAACATCTTCCCCATGTCCACTATCCAGGCCTTTCAATATTCTGTAAATTTCAATCAGATCCTCCCTCATCCTTCTAAATTCCAACAAGTATAGACCCAGTGTCCTCAGATGTTCCTCATATATTATGCCTTTCATTCCTGGGATCTTTCTCGTGAACCTCCTCTGGACCCTATCCAGGGCCAGCACATCCTTCCTGAGATACGGGGCCCAAAATTGCACACAATATTCTAAATGTGGTCTGATCAGAGCCTTATAAAGCCTCAGCAGCACATCCCTGCTTTTATATTCTAGTCCTCTCGAAATAAATGCCAACATTGCATTTGCCTTCCTAACTACCGACTCAACCTGCAAGCTAACCTTAAGAGAATCCTGGACTAGGACTCCCAAGTCTCTTTGCACTCCAGATTTCTGAATTCTCTCCCCATTTAGAAAATGGTCTATGCCTCTATTCTTCCTACTAAAGTGCATGACCTCACACTTGCCCACGTTGTATTCCATCTGCCACTTCTTTGCCCATTCTCCTAACCTGTCTAAATCCTTCTTAGGATGTACTGCCTGTGAGATGCAAAGTTAAACAGAAGCCCCTCTGCTATCTCACAGCCACTATTTTGAAGAAGAGCAGGGGAGTTCTCTCCAGTGTCCTGGGGCCAATATTAACCTCTCACCAACATCATTAAAACTGATTAAAATATAAAATGCTGGAAAAACTCAGCAGGTCTGGCAGCATCTGTGGAGAGAGGAACAGAGTTAACGTTTGAAGTCCGTGTGACCCTTCTTCGGTCTGAGGCATACGGACTTCAAATGTTAGCTCTGTTTCTCTCTCCACAGATGCTGCCAGACCTGCTGCGTTTTTCCAGCATTTTCTGTTTTTATTTCAGATCTCCAGCATATGCAGGGTTTTGCTTCACTAAACTGATTGACTGGCCATTATCACATTGCTGTTTGTGGGAGCTTGCTGTGCACTGATTGGCTGCTGCGCTGCCTAGGTTACTACACCTCAAAAAGTTCTCGATTGGGTGTAAAGTGCTCTGTGGCGTCTTGAGGTTGTCAAAGGTGCCATAGAAACGCAAGTCCATGCTTAACATGTCAACAAATCTGCATCTCGCCAGTCCTTTACAAATGTTCTCGCAGCTCCTAAAGTTCCTCTGGTATTGGAAACTGTCCCTCAAACTAATTCAGCCCAGATGGACCTACTCTTGGGTTGAGGTAGAGAGGCGAGCTTTTAATCTGTGCAGACAGTCCATCTCTTTACTGAGTATGAGTGGCCATTTCCGTTTAAGTAACTCACCATATCCTGGAATTCACATACAGCTTGATAAAATCTGTATTAAAACAGCAGCAACTACTTGCATTTATATAGCGCCTTCAACGTGGTAAACCACACCACCCCCTCCACAAAGCCGTTTCACGGTTGCGATTATAAAATCTTGACACTGAGCCACATAAGGAGATATTAGGACAGGTGACCAAAAACTTGGTCAAAGAGGTAGGTTTTAAAGAGCTTCTTAAGGGAGGGGAGAGAGGGAGAGAGAGATCGAGAGGTTAGGGAAGGAATTCCAGAGCTTAGGGCCCAGGCAGCTGAAGATGTCAATGGTGGGTCTAAGACTGGGGCAGGGAATGGATGAGAGGTCACTGTTGGAGGGACACAGAGATCTCAAAGGATTCTAAATAAGAAATTAGAGCAGAATTTGTCTATTCAGCCCTTCGAGTCTACTCCGCCATTCAATTAGATCTTATCTTTTACTCAACTCCACTTTCCCGCCCTATATATTAATTCCCTTAGTATTCAAAGATCCATCGATCTCAGCCTTGAATATACTCAATGACTGAGCCCCCCTGAGATAGAGAATTCCAAAGATTCAGAACCTTTAAGTGAAGAAATTGCTCCTCATCGCAATGTAAAATGGCTGACCACTTAGTCTGAGATTGTGTCCCATGTTCTAGACTCCTCAGTCAGTGAGACCGTCCTCCCAGCATTTAACTTTAATAATTTTATATGTCTCAATGAAATCACCTCTCATTTAGCGAATATATGGCCTAATCTACTTAACCTCTCCTCATAGGACAATCTTCTCATTACAGGAATCAGCTTGGTGAGCCTTTGTTGCATTCCTTCCAAGGTAAGTAAATCCTTCCTGAGGTACAGAGACCAAAACTGTACCCAGTACTCAAGGTGTGGCCTCACCAAAGTCCTGTACAATTGCAGTTATACTCCTTCACTCTTATCTTCCAATCCCTTCAATGAGGACTTGAGGAGGTTAGAGTTAGCGCTGAAATGAAAGACATGTTGTCGAAGCTTTTGTCTTGCACTCATCAGGACAAATGCAAGATTGCCAAATTTCAAACAATCACAACAACTTATGCTACAAGGGAAAAGGGTGCCTATCATACCCCGTTGCTTTCTCCATGGCAACACGTTGGCCAATCAGAGTCAATTTGCTGACCTATCAGCACCCTTTTCTCCTGTAGTATAAATTGTTGTGATCATTTGAAATTTGGCATTCTTGGGTTTGTGCTGATGAGCCCAAGAAGCTTCAGCAATCTCTTTTCTCAGTGATATTCAAGTTCAAGTTAGCGTTAGGGAGAAAGGAGGCCATAGAGGGATTTGAACACCGTCTTATTGTGTGGTTGGTTTGTTAATATCCCAACTCATTGTAAGCAATGCCACAGGAGGGGTGAGGGGTTGCGGGGCCTACTATAATCACCATAACTGATCCTTGTTCTCATTACCTACAGGAAGAAACTCATTAATCCACCTGGTCCCATCCTCTTACAGAGCACAGGGTGAGTCACATGACTGTGATATGTAGGTGGCTGAACCGTCAACAGTCATGAACAAAATGAGGGGCATTAGTCCCAGGGAACAAAATTCCAGAGCCTTGTATCATCCATGGAACCTCTAGAAATTCCATCAGGGATGTGTGAGAGGGAAGGTTAGAGGTAGTTGGGAGGGGGAGGGGAGGCATGTGGGAGGGAATAAGGAGGGGACAGGGGAGGAGGGATACAGTCGTTGGGGGGGAGGAGGAGGAGGGAAGGGGTTGAGAGGAGAAGCAGACGGAGGTGGGAAGCAATGGTGGGAAGGTGGAGGGAGGGACAGTGGGGAGGGGAGAGGGAGAGAAAGAGAGGAGAGGCAGAGGATGGGGAGGAGTAGGGAGAGAAGGGTGCAGAGGGGTTGGGAAGGTGGAGGAGAGTGAGAGGGGAGGGAAATGAGGGAGGGGTTGCAGTGGGAATGGGAATCTGGAACACTGTCCCTATCAAAAAAACTGTTGAGACTTTGGAGGGAGGAGGGTGGGATCAATTAGAAAATCCTAAATTGAGATTGATAGATTTTTTGTTGGGTAAGGGGATTAAGGGTTATGGGGCTCAGGCAGGTAGATGGAGTAAAGACGCAGATCAGCCAATTATATTGTCTGAATATATAATTTGAAAATCTTTTCAAAGTGATGGAGACATGAGGAAAAACTTTTTCACGTAGCGAATGGTTAAGGTCAGGAATGCACTGCCTGAGAGTGTGGTGGAGGCAGCTTTAATTGAAGCATTCCAAAGGGAATTGGGTTGTTATCTGAAAAGGAAGAATGTGCAGCGTTATGGGGAGAAGGTGGGGGTGATGGCACTGGGTCAATTACTCATTTGGAGAGCTGGTACAGACAGGAAGGGCCAGACTTCTACGCCCTAACAATTCTGACTCTGTGAAATCCAATTGAATGTCGGAACAGGTCCGCGGGGCTGAATGGCCTCCTCCTGTTCCCACATTCCATGATGCTAGGGGAGTGTGTTGGATTTAAGGGTTAGGGAGGGGGGCCATGTGGTAGACCAGAGGGGAAGACTGCACAGTGAGGCCGGGGTGAAGTGTCTCAAGGTGATTTACATGGGGGCACTTCAGCTCAAGGAAAGACAGGTGCAGCATGATGTAGAATATCCAGTGATGCCCCAGTGGTAAGTGGAGGTGCATAGATAACAACCAGGGACAAGATTGGGCTAGGCTGTGATGCCAGCTACTGTTCTTGCCTTGCACTATTCACTAACCTGGCTTCTCAATAACGAGTAAGGTACAGGAAGACATCCAAGTGATTGAGGAGAGGAGGGTAGATACAGAGGGAGACTGGAGGAAAGTTGATAATATTTATCTGAATGGTAATGTGCTTTCTCTTCCATGCCCTCTCCTCCCCCTCCCCCGATGCTTCATGTAGGTGATAGCACCATTATTCACTGGCAGAAGACCTTACACACCGGGGAATCCTTTGAACAGAACAACAGTACCATCGCCATTAAAGGGAACGGTTACTATCTCATTTATACCCAGGTATGGAGAGGGCTGCATCCTGCAAGCAGTCAGAGGCTCAGGCCAGGCGCTTTGGTTAGAGATGGGTGAAGCAACTTGCCCCAGGTTGAGCTGAGCTTGAGAGAGAAAGAGAGAATGAGGGAAGAAAAGAAATAAAGAAAGAATGAACAAATGAATGAATGAGTAGATGAATTACTAAGTAGACAAATGAACAAGTGAATGAACAAATGTATGAATGAATGAACAAGTGAGTTAACAAACGTATGAATGAATTAATAAATGAATGAGTGAATGTATGAATAAGCGAATGTATGAATGAATGGATGACTGAATGAATGATTGAATGAAGGAATGAATGAATGAATTGCCAGCTGTTGATGGATGATCCAAAGCAGTTCATGTTTAGTGAATGACTTTGAGCTTCTGCAGGAAATGAAAGGGAGGATTGTTGGTCAGCAAACTGTGCAAACTCCCTGCTCTGTTTGCTGTTGTACAATGGCAAAGGGTAGCATTACCTCCAATTCTGGGCACTACGTTGTAGAAAGAATGTCAAGGCCTTGGACAGGGTGTACCAGATGGTACCAAGTATGAGGGACTTCAGTTGAAGAGACTGGAGAAACTGGGATTATTCTCCTTAGAGCAGAGAAGGTTAAAGGGAGAATTAATTGAGGTGTTCAAAATGATGAGGGGCTTTGATAGAGTAAATACAGAGTAAGTGTTTCCAGTGGCAGGAGGGTTGGTAACCAGTGGACACAGATTTAAGATAATTGACAAAAGAACCAGGGAGGGGGGATGAGGAGAATTTTATTCACGCAGCGAGCTGTTGAGATCTGGAGTGCGCTGCCTGAAAGGGCGATGGAAGCAGATTCAATACTTTCAAGAGGGGACTTGAGTAGATGTTGAAAAGGAAAAATATTGCTACAGGCCAATGTTTCCACATCTGGCCCATCAGTGAGCAGGAGTTGGTGATGTTGTCATTCCCTCTTTTGAGAAGGGGGTACAGAAAGTCACACTGGACTATAACTAGGGACTCTGATGGGGATGGGAGGTGGGAAGGGACTTTGTATAACTCCAATGCTGACTGGTCTATTCCAACATTTTTTCCTCTTTGCCCAGGTCCTGTATCAGGACCAGACGTTCGTCATGGGTCACGTCGTGAAGAGGAAGGAACAGAAAAGGCAGAAGGAGGGAGAGACGCTGCTCAGATGCACGCAGAATATGCCAGAGGAACAGCCTTTCAACACCTGCTACAGTGCAGGTAAGTACAAGTCCCCTCTTCTGCTATTGGCTTGTGTTCCAGTGTAGGAGCGGGCCCATTCACACCATCTCCCTGGTTGTCGGAGGGAAAATGCCCTGAGGACCACTAATGGCTGTCTCTGTCCATCTTGTCTCACCTTCTGCTGTTCCTGTGGATTGTCTAAATCTGTATGATACCAAAACGCCCACTTGCAGCTTTAGACTAACATGGTCGGTGGGGGTGGGATTGGAGTTCTGGCCCCGGCAGGGGCGTGCATTGCCATGGGCGGGATGGGAAAATTCGGAGAGCGGCCAGCTGCTTTCCGAATTTTCCCATCCCAACGGCTACAATGCCCGCCGCTGGCAGGGCCGGAATATCCCGGCCATTGTTTTAGCAAATTGTCATCGAGAGAGCTCAGAATTCAACAATCGGGTGGAAATATCCATGTTAATGGTATGTGAGTTCTCTGCTAAAAATTTCTTTCCTTAAGCACCTCTTCTGAGCGTACATTTAAATTATTGTCAGTGATAGCTGTTATCATAATAAAACATCACTGAGTATCGACTTGTAATGCACCAAACCCTATTATAACAGCATCAGAAATGGGAGCTGGAGGAGGCCATTCAGCCCCTCAAGCCTGCCCCACCATTCAAAAAGTTCATAGCTGATCTTTCACCAGTCCTCTGCCTTAATATCCCTTAATATCCAAAGTCTATCCATCTCAATCTTGAAGAGACTCAATGAGTGAGCATCCAAAGCTCTCTGGAATAGAGAATTCTAAAGATTCACAACCCTCTGAGTGAAGACATTTCTCCTCACCTCAGTCCTAAATGGTCGACCCCTTATTCTGAGACTGAGGCCATGTTCTAGACTCTCCGGCCAACCACATTTTAGCATCTACCCTGTCGAACTTCTTAGAATTTTAAACATTTTGGTAAAATCACCTTTCGTTCTTTTAAATTGGATAATTATAGGTCCATTCTTACTTAATGTCTCCTCATACCCTCTCAACCCAGGAATCAATCGAGTGAACCTTTGATGCACTCCTCCTCAGGCCTTCCTTAGATGCTCTGCATCTTAACTCATCTGCCCGCCTTGGTTCCGTAACCATTAATCCCCTTATCTGACAAAAATCTACCAATGTCAGTTTTGAGATTTACAATCCCGCCAGTGGGATTTTCCACTCCCGCCAAAGTCAATGGACTTTTGTATGGCTTACTGAATTTTGCAGCCCTAGTCCTGGCGTAAAATTCTGCACCTAGACCCAGCAGCTTTTGTTTTGGCAGGATGGAGGGGACTTCCAGATTCCCACTCCCCTTTTTGTGAAGAAGTGCTTCCTGACATCTCCCCACCCTGAACCAGAGGAAATAGTTTCTCTCTATCTACTCAATCAACTGCATTAGTTGTCTTAAACACAACCAACAGTGCCACAATCTTAACCTGTTTGTATCAATTCTTGTTACTGGACATTAAGGCTATCAAAAAAAAAGACTTGCATTTCTCCAGCTTCTTCCACAACTTCAGGGAGTCAAAGCATTTTATAAACACTTAAATAGTTTTTGAAGTGTAGTTACTGCTGTAACATAGGAAATACAGCCAGTTTGCGCACAGCAAGATCCCACAAACATCGCTGTAAATGTGACAAATCACTAGATAATCGACATTTTTTAGCGATGATGTTTGGGTATAAACATTGGATCCTGTTCTCTCCTGTTCTCCTTTCAAATTGCGCCAAAGGATCTTTTACATCCATCCAAGAGGGGAGACGGTTGAACATTGCAACTGAAAAAAACGCCACCTCTGCTAGTGCAGCACTCCCTCAGCACTGCACTGAGAGTGTCTGCAAAACACCATAGATCACAGCTGGAGCACTGTGTTCAATACTGGGCACCACCACATCTTAGGAAGGTTAGACAGTTTTGTCTTATCAGAATGAAACCTGGATGCAAAGAGTGAAATTACTACACAAGGTTACACAAACTCGGAATCCCTTGGAATTTAGAAGATTAAGGAGTTGATTTGATTGAAGATTTCAATGGGAACTGGTCGAGTAATTAGAGAGAAACTATTTCCGCTGGCTGGAGAATCTAGGAATAGGTGATGTATAATTAGTATCGGGGTGACATTCAGAAACATTTCTACACACAAAAATGTGGTAGAACCATGAAAATCTCTTCCAGAAGTGGCAAACCAATGCTAGATCAATTGTTAATTTTAAATCTGCGATTTTTTGGTTGTTGTTAACCAAAGTCATTAAGGGATACAGGGCAAAGGTGGAGATATGGGGATCAGCCATGATCGTGTTGAATGGCAGAACAGGCTTAAGGGACTGAACGGGCCTCCTCCAGTTCCTTCTTCTTCAGCTCTCTGCACAAAGGCAGCTCTGACCCACTGCGCCATGACCTGTAGGGCAAGGAGGAAGGTCTGGAATCCAGCCCAGCCAGAATGGGGATTGAACCCCACTGGTGTTGGCACCAATCTGATCCACTCCGGCCATCCAGCCAACTAAGCTAGTCAGCTCTCCAAGGAGCCTGAGCTTTACACTTTTACATGCAATACATGCATGTTGTAGCCTGGAGCTACGGATGGTGACGGTAGAGCTCCAATTTCTTTCCTTCACATGGCTGACTAGGAATCACTCCCACCCTTACTGCCTGCATCCGCAATGTGTTAGAAAGATTTACAAGTTGATGTCTGTTTGGCCATGTTATGAACACACTTTCCTTGGCCATCAAGTCCTGGGATGGGATTTGAACCTGCAGCTTCTAGCTCAGAGACAGGGACATTACCCACTGCGCCATAAGACCTCCACTCCTTTGTTCCCAGCAGCATAGTTTGATACAGAATTACATAGAATGTACAGAAACAGGCCATTTGGCCCACCCAGTCAATACCAGCATTTATGCTGCACCGAGCCTCCTCCCAATCTTCCTTGTCGAACTCTATCAGAAAACCCTGCTTCCTTTCTCCCTTGTAGCTTCCCTGAAATGCATCTACACTATTGTACAGCGAAGGTGATATATTTTTCATGTTTTCTTTTTGAAGGTATCTATAAACTACAGAAAGGGGACATCATAGAACTGGTGATTCCTCGCAACTCTGCAAACATTATCATGGAGAAAGACTCCACTTTCATGGGGCTGATGAAGGTGTGACTGGACTACTGAAGCTCTCCTTAATTTCTTTCCCCAGCAACAGCCATCATGTTGTTTTCTGTAGTCCCACTTCAAACTCTGCTGGCTCCTCTAAGCTCCATTTCAGGATCTTTCATCTTTATCTTCAAATCTCACCAGTTAGAGAGGAACATTCACTCCCCTCAGCCTGTTCCTCCATTCAATGAGGTCATGGCTGATCATGAAGTTACAATCTCTGGTATCCTCTCCAGCCCACTCCACCTTTTCCCTTTCCTCTGGATTACGGCTCAACCCTATTCTCTCCACACTCTAGAACCACATTTCTTGGGCATTCTCTTCCAAATCACTTTCACTATCTATCTTCTGTACTCCTAAGGCCTCCTTTAAAACCCTAACTCTTAGATCATAGCCTTTTTATGTCAGCATGGCTCAGTTGGTTCTGGGTTCAAATTCCACTCCATAGCTTGAACACAAAAATTAAAGCTGCCACTCCACAGCAATACTGAGGGAGTGCTGCACTCTTGGGAGGTGTTGTTTTCTGGTGAGACATTAAAGCAAGGCCTCAACCTCCCTGCGTGAGTAGATGTCAAATACCCCCATGGCATTTCGAAGAAGAGAAGGGGAGTTATCCTCGATATCCTGGCCAATCTTTATCTCGCAATCAACATCACAAAAACGGATTATCTGGCCATCATCACATTGTTGTTTGTGGGAGCTTGCTGTGCGCAAATTGACCGCCATGTTTCCTACACTTCAGGAGTACTTCATTGGCTCTAAAGCACTCAGAGACGTGCGCTGGTCATGAAAACGCTATAAAAATGCAAGTCTTTCTTTTTTTCCGACCCTACTTTCTGTTTGACCTCCAACTCTCATTCCCGATACAAGTGACGAGAGATGGTATGAGGGGCATTACATGAGTGGAGCGGCTTGCTATAGACTTTCAATCGATTACCCCAAAGGAAAACGGACAGTTGGTCCTAAACTCCAGCAATAGAGCAGTTCGGAATTGGTGATTATCCAGTGACTCTGGCCACTGGCAGTTGTAGCAAAAAGAGGAGGTGACAAGCTTGGTTTAAGTGTCACCCCTCTGCTTAGCGTCACCAAATCTGATTGGATATACTCCAGGAGGTGTCATCAAATCCAATCATGCTTCCTCATTGGATGCCTGAGCTGACCATCTTCACTATGTCCCACCTACTCACACCCAATCAGAGAGCGTATGCTCCTTCCTAACTGATTGGATCATCCAGTCATGTATCCTGTTTTTAAACATCTTAGATACCCTTCATTACTAAAAACCACAGTGCTCCCCGCACCATTTTTTAAACCTCAATTCTTATCTTAAAAAAAGGCTCAGTGATTTGTTGACTATTTTTTGCTTACAGCAATGACCAGAAAATCAGTTTTTAATTCCTCAATGCAAATCATAGAATCAGAATCGTAGAATACAGCCCGAATATTTCTATCTCTCCAGTGAACTTTTCTTGTGTCATTTGCTGATATGGTCTTTGTTGACATCTCTCTGTATATCAGTGTTGCTCCTTTTTCTATATGTGGCACAGAATGGTTGTATTTTTATACAGTACGCCAATTCCTAGGTTTTGTAGGATGATAAAAATGTTGATGTTTACAATTAAATATATGTATATTAAAAAATGAATGCGGTTGTCCTTTCTAGTTTGAAATGCAGCCTGTCAGCTTTGATTGAAAGCTGGTACCTGACACCTTGGCACCTTATCTACTGCAGGCTAATTAACCTAAGGTTTAGTGAGAGTACAGCTCTCTCTTGCAGTTGGGAAACAATACCTGCAAGCAAGGGAATTATGGTTTCTCTTCTTCAGGCAGCATAAATTATTCGAGGGTCACAGCTTGTGCTGTGTTTAGGCTACATGGTAGAGCAAGGAGGCAGGCCCTAGTCTACCTTAGCTGGAATAGGGATCGGACCCCGTGCTGTTGGTAGTGTTCTGAACCACACACAAGCCAACTAGCCAACTGAGTTAGCTGCCCTCCCAAAGTTATGATAAACTTGTGTAAAACACTGATGTGTTTTGCGTCCAGTTCTGGAGCACCGCCTCTTTAGGAACGATATGAAGGTTCCGAAAAGATTTACGAGATTGGTTCCGGGGATGAGGAACTTTGGTTATGTGGATAGGTTTGGAGAAATAGGGGCTGTTATCAACCATAGAAGCACCGAAAAGATACAGTGCATAAAGAGGCCATTCACCCTCATCGTGTCTGCACCGGCTGAAAAATAAAAAATAAAAAACTAGCTGCCCATTCTAATCCCCACCTACCAACACCCTTCCAGGTTACAGCATTTCAGATGATCCAGGTACTTTTTAAATGACTAAGACTGCAAGACATAGGAGCAGAAGTAGGCTATTCGGCCCATTGAGTCTGCTCCGCCATTCAATGAGATCGTGACTGATCCGATAATCCTCAACTCCACTTTCCCGCCTTTTCCCCATAACCCTTGATTCCCTTACTGATTAAAAAGCTGTCTATCTCAGCCTTGAATATACTTAACAACCCAGCCTCTATAGCCCTCTGCAGTAAAGAATTCCACAGATTGACTTCTCTCTGAGAGGAGAAATTCCTCCTCATCTCTGTCTTAAATGGGCAATCTCTTACTCTGAGATTATGACTTCTGGTCCTAGACTCTCCCATAAGGGGAAACAACCTCTCAGCATCTAACCTGTCAAGCCCCCTAAGAATCTTTTATTCTTCAATAAGATCACCTCTCATTCTTCTAAACTCCAGTCAGTACAGGCCCAACATACTCAACCTCTCCTCAGAAGAAAATTCCTCCATAGCCGGAATCAACCTAGTGAACTTTCTCTGGACTGCCTCCAATGCCAGTATATCTTTCTTTAGATAAGGGGACCAAAATTGTTCACAGTATTCTAGTTGCTAACTGGTGCCTTGTATAGTTTTAGCACTAGTTAGACTGCACCTAAAATAGTGTGAACCGAGTTGAGGGTTTCGGCCTCCACCACCAAACCAGGCAGTGAATTCCAGACACCCACCACCAGGGTGAAGAAGTTTTTCCTCACGTTCCCTTGAATCCTTCTACCAATCATCTTAAATCCGTGGCCCCTGGTAACTGACCTCTCTGCTAGGGGAAACAGGCATTACCTGTCTATCTAAGCTGCTCATAATCTTATACACCTCAATTAAGTCACCTCTCAGCCTCCTCTGTTCCAAGGAAAACAACCCCAGCCTATCCAATCTTTCCTCATTGCTGCAATTTTCAAGCCCTGGTAACATTCTTGTAAATCTCCTCTGCACTGTCTCCAGAGCAATTATGTCCTTCCTGTAATGTGGCAACCAGAGCTGTACACAAAATTCCAGCTGTGGCTTAACCAGCATTTTATACAGTTCCAGCATTACATAATTGCTTTTGTATTCTATACCTTGTCCAATAAAGGACAGCATCCCATATGCTTTCTTTACCACCTTATTCCCCTGTCCTGCCACCTTCAGAGACCTGTGGACATGCGCTCCAAGGTCCACTCACTTCCTCTACCCCTCTCAATATCCTCCTGTTTATTGAGTATTCCCTTGCTTTTGTTTTACCTCCCCAAATGCATTACCTCACAATTCCCTGGATTGAATTCCATCTGCCACTTTTCTGCCCACTCAGCCAAACCATTGATATCATTCTGGAGTCGACAACTATCCTCTTCATAATCAACTACTTGATCAGTTTTTGTGTCATCTGCAAATTTCCCAATCGTGCCTCCACGTTTAAGTCCAAATCATTACTATATGCCACACACACCAAGGGACCCAACACAGCCCTGGAAACTATTTTCCATTCACAAAAACGTCCATCAACCATTACCCTTTGTTTCCTGTCGCTGAGCCAATTTTGGATCCAACTCGCCACTTTCCCTTGTATCCCATGGGATCTCACTTTCCTGACCAGTGTGGCATGTGGGACCTTGTCATATACCTTACTGAAATCCATGTAGACAACATCCACCGCACTACCTTCATCAATTCTCTGTTACTTCCTCAAAAAATTTGAATAAGTTAGTATGACACAACCTTCCCCTAACAAAAACATACTGAATATTCTTGATTAATCCGTTCCTTTCTAACTGAGAGTTTATCATGTCTCTTAGAGTTGATTCTAATAATTTTCCCACCACTGAAGTCAGGCTGACTGGCCTATAATTCTTAGGCCTATCCCTCACACCCTTTTTAAATAATGGTACAATGTTCACAGACCTCCAATCCTCTGGTATCTTGCCTGTATCTAGTGAGGATTGGAAAATGATCTTCAGCGCATCCGCTATTTCCTCCCTGGCTTCCTTTAACAGCCTAGGGTTCAATCTATACGGCCCTGTTGATTTATCTACCTTCAAGTAGGACAGTGCCTACAGTACTTCCTCTCTCACTATACTTATTGTATCTAATAATTCACAATCCTCCCCTTCAAATAGAATGTCTGCATCATTCCTCTCCTTTGTGAAGAGAGAGACAATCCTTGGAAAAGAGAAGGCTGAGAGGGGATTTGATAGAGGTGTTCACAATTCAAAATCATGAGGGGTCTGGACTGAGTAGATAGGGAGAAACTGTTCCCATTGGTGGAAGGATCAGAAACCAGGGAGCACAGGTTTAAAGTGAAAGCAAAATATTGCAGATGCTGGAAATCTGAAACAAAAACAAAAACAGCTGGAAAAACTCAGCAGGTCTGACAGCATCTGCGGAGAGGAACACAGTTAACGTTTCGAATCCGTATGACTCTTCATCAGAACTAAGGAAAATTAGAAATGAGGTGAAATATAAGCTGGTTGAGCGGGTGCGACAGGTAGAGCTGGATAGAGGGCCAGTGATAGGTGGAGGCAAGGAAGAGATTGCCAAAGATGTCATAGATAAAAGGATAAAGGCGTGTTGACAGTGGTGATATTAGCTAAGGAATGTGCTAATGGTGACAATAAGGGGAGAAAGCAGGAGGAGCAAGTGACAGATAGCCCTAGTGGGGGTGGGGTTGGGGGAAGGGATCGAAATAGGCTAAAAGGTGGAGATAAAACAATGGATGGAAATAAATTTAAAAATAATAGAAGTATGTGGGAAAAGAAAAATATATTTAAAAAATTAAAAATTATTGGAAAAAGGGGGATTGGAAAGGGGTTGGAGATGGAGGAGAGAGTTCATGATGTGAAGCTGTTGAACTCAATGTTAAGCTTCACTGGAACAATTCAGCAGGCCAAGAACGGATATGTGGGCATGAGAGCAATGTGGAGTGTTGAAATGGCAAGCCACAGGGAGCTCTGGGTCATGCTTGCAGACAGACAGAAGGTGTTCCGCAAAGCGGTCACCAGTCTGTGTTTGGTCTCTCCAATGTAGAGGAGACTGCATTGGGAGCAGCGAATGCAGTGGACTAAACTGAGGGGAGTTCAAGTGAAGTGCTGCTTCGCTTGAAAGGAGTGTTTAGGCCCTTGGACGGTGAGGAGTGTTGCACCTTCATGCCCACATGTCTGTCGTTGGCCTGCTGCAATGTTCCAGTGAAGCCCAACGCAAACTGGAGGAACAGCACCTCATCTTCCGATTAGGCACTTTGCAGCCTTCTGGACTTAACATTGAGTTCAACAGCTTCAAATCATGAACTCTCTCCTCCATCCCCGCCCCCTTTCCGATCCTCCTTTTTCCAATAATTTATAATTTTTAAATTTAATTTTTAATATGTTTTTCTTTTCCCACCTATTTCTATTATTTTTAAATTTATTTCCATCCATTGTTTTATCTCAACCTTAGCCTATTTCGATCCCTTCCCCCCCACCCCACCCCCACTAGGGCTATCTGTCACTTGCTCGTCTTGCTTTCTACCCTTAATGTCATCGTTAGCACATTCCTTAGCTAATATCACCACCGCCAACACCTTTTGTCTTTGACATCTTTGGCAATCTCTTCTTTGCCTCCACCTATCACTGGCTCTACCTGTCCCAACTCCCTCAACCAGCTTATATTTCACCTCATTTCTAATTTTCCTTAGTTCTGATGAAGAGTCATGCGGACTCAAAACGTTAACTGTGTTCCTCTCCGCAGATGCTGTCAGGCCTGCTGAGTTTTTCCAGCTATTTTGTTTTTGTTACAGGTTTAAGGTAATTGGCAAAAGAATCAATGGTGACATGAGAAAATACTTACATGCAGCGAGCGGTTTGGATCTGGAATGCACTGCCTGAGAGTGTGGTGGCGGTAGATTGAGTCATGGCTTTTGAAAGGGAATTGGATCATTATCCAAAGAGAAAAGAATTGCAGGGCTACTGGGAAAAGGCAGGGGATGAGTTGCACTTGCAGAGAGTTGGCAGGACACAACAGGCTAAATGGCCTTCTTCAGTACTGTAACTGTTCCATGATATAACATTAATCCACATCAACATGGGGTAAAATACGAGCAGATGCCTTGCTCGAACATCAAAAAAAAGGTTCCCTGTGAATTTTAAACAATTCAAGCTGATCTTTTGATTCGGCAAAGGAGGAAAGTCGGCTCACGCAGAACAGATTTGTATTAGAATAGGGCTAGTGCGAATCCTAACTGTGTAAGGTCTCCAACTAATTTGATTTAGTTGTCTTGGGGCTTTATATTGGGAGAACTCACATCTACCCATGACCAACACCCTGCCACCCCCACCCCGACTTCTTTGTCCCATCTTTCCTGTGCTGGCTTTTTGAAAATAAAAATCCAATTAGTCCCACTCCCTTCATTTTCTTCTCGTAGTCCAGCAATTTCTTTCCCCTTCCAGTATTTGTCCGATTCCTTTTGAAAGTTCCTATCGAATCTGCTACCACCATCCTCTCAGGCAGCACACTTCAGATCACAACAACTCACTGCGCTGAAAGAAAATTTCATGTCCTCCCTTGCTTCCTTCCCCAGTTATGTTAAATTTGTGTCTCCCTGATTACCGACACTCCCACTGTTGGAAACAATTTTTCTTCCCATTCATTATTAAGAACGCCTCTATTAAATCTCCCCTCAACCTTCTCTGCGCCAAGGAGAACGAGCCCAGCTTCTCCACGTGACTGAAGTCCCTCATCCCTGGTGTCATTCTGGTAAATCTCTTCTCCAACGTCTTAACATCCTTCCTAAAAGGTGGTGCATTCTATTGTGCTGTTCATGACGCGCTGATCTGTGATATTGCATGCAGGGAGTCGAGACTGGGTGCAGTTTAGAGATGAAGTGGGTTAGAGTTTGAGGCATAATTAAATCAGGGCATCCAGATAATATTTTTCCACTATTTTGAAGTCATACAATCAGGCCTTATTTTCATATTTAAATTCTAAATTCCTGTCCACATTTACAATGAGGAGTGAAATAGAAAACTTGTTGCTGTAATTGTGCCCTCCCACCAGTGATGGTGCTGCAGGCACTGGGCAGAGGTTTGAGATGTGGTGATGGGAATTTATAATTGGAAAAGGTTGACAGACACAAATGTTTGAAAAAGAAAGTATATATTTTAACTATTTTACTCCAACATGTTGAGATAACAAAGCTACAATTCACACCACTTTTTCTTGCAAAAATGAAGGTAACTGCAAAAGAAAATTTAAAGTTCCAAGTCCCCAATGAGATGAAGTATTATTAAATAGGTGTATGGAGAAAGGGGGAAAATTTAGCAATGCCTAGAGTAAATTTGGAGAGACTCTCTTTCCCTTTTTCTTGCTGACCTAGATTAGGAGGAGCTACTTCCACTGTAATAAAAACAAAAAGTGCTGGAAAAACTCAGCAGATTAGGCGTTATCCATGGAGAGAGAAACAGAGTTAACTTTTCAAATCCAATATGATTCCTCTTCGGTACTCGTCATTGGCAGTTCCACTGAAAAGTCATATTGGACTCGAAATATTAACTGTTTCTCTCTCCACAGGCACTACCAGACCTGCTGAGTTTTTCCAGCATTTTCTATTTTTATTTCATATCTCCAGCATCCGCAGTATTTTGCTTTTATTTAACTGCTTCCGCTAGTTGGAAAGTCTAATACTAAGGGACATAGGGTAAAAATTAGAGCCAAATCTTTCAGGAGTAAAATTAGGAAACACTTCTTCAGCAAAAGGGTGGTAGAAGTTTGGAACTCTCTTCTGCAAATGACAATTCATGCTAAATCAATTGTTTTTATTAAAAACTGAGATTGATAGATTTTTGGTGGCCAAAGGTATTAAGGGACATAGGGAAAAGGTGGGTGCATGGCTGCACCGATCAGCCATGGTCTTATTTATGGTGGAACAAGCTCAAGGGGCTGAATGGCCTCCTCCTGTTCCTATGTTCTAATGAACATGTAATTGCTGTGCAGTAACATTTTCCATTGATTATAATAAGACTGCAACAAAGGCCTTTGAATTCATCTTCTGGAATGTGTCATGCGATCTGTCTTATCACAACACTAACACCCTAATGGTGCCAAACATATTTGTTTCGAGGACCTTCCATGCCAAATTCGCAGCATCCAAGGAGCCCAGGGGAAGGTCAGAGGTGGCACAGCTGTAGACGTTCCCCCAAACACCAACAATGACAACATGAACTGCCAGTTCTGTGGACATCCATGCCAATCCCACATCAGACTCTTCAGTCATAAGTGAACCCACAGAAGATGATGAAATAATTTATAGCTTGGCCATACTTGCACAACAAGGAATCTTACACAACATATTTCTAATTATCGTTTGGTAGTATAGAACTTGAGTATCGCTGAGAAAAGACACTTGTTGAAGCTTTTCATCTTGTACTCATCAGGACATTTGCAAGAATACCAAATATAAAGGAAGCAACAATTTATACTTCATAAGAAGAGAGTGCTGATCGGTTGTAAGTGGGCTCTGATTGGTAGATGCTCCATGACAATTCCTCTACCAATCTTAGTCCACTTGCCAACCAATCAGCACTCACCATTCATGAAGCATAAATTGTTGTTTCCTTTACATTTGGTATTTTTGCAAATGTCCTGATGAGTGCAAGATGAAAAGCTTCAACATGTGTCTTTTTATCAGAGATATTTCTAATACTTACATTCTTTTAAACAACCTATCATTTCTGACATTAACCCTCATATTGTCTGGGAAATGGATACAATTAGTACAGTTTTATTAACTGTGTAATAATAAAAGTAAAATACTACGGATGCTGAAAATCTGAAATAAAAACAGAAAATGCTGGAAAAACTCAGCAAGTCTGTAAGCATCTATGGAGGGAGAAACATAGTTAACATTTCGAGTCCATATGACTTCTTCAGAGCTGAAAAGAGGTAGAAAGGTGATGGGTTTTACTCTGTTGAAAAGCTGGTGGTAGAGCAGGTGGAGCAAAATAGAAGGTCAGGAATAGTTTGGAGATCAAAAGAGATAAAATAACAAAGATGTCACAGACACAAGACAAAGGGAGTGGTAATGATAGTATTAAAGACTAGAGCACATGTTCATAGAAGCATAAGGGTCAACTCTGTCAGAAAGCAAGATAGCAAGCAGAGGGTGATAAACCGACAATCGTTGTGATCCTTCAAAGGCAATCCTCAGTGACTGTATCATCTGTATTCAGTTGTTGCTCAGATTTGGGTATAATTCAACATGAAATTAAGAGCTAGGCCAGACAAGGGAAGATGTCAGGAAACACTTGAAAGGGTAGTGGAAATCCAGAACTGTCCCCCAGAAAGCTATTGAGGCTGGAAGTGACTGAGGGTGGGGGAAATCAATTGCAAATTTCAAAACTGAGATTATAGATTTTTTGTTAGCCAAGGATAGTAAGGGTTACAGGAGCAAGAAGGATTGGCCATGATCTAATTGAATGGTGGTACAGGATCCAAGGGACTGAATGACCTCCTCCTCTTCCTTTGAAGGCTTCACCAACTGGGCTATCTGGGAGTTAACTCACTTTTCAAATAAACTAAAAAGTGGATTAAAAAGACAGCTAAACAAATGTTAACTTTTTAATAAGAATTATTAATTGTAACAACTTAATTTTTAAAAAGAGGTACAATTAGTCTTTAGCATCAACTGGAGTTATATACAATGTTTCATTCACTACAGTGTTTTAAAAAAATCAAAAATATTTTGTACCCTTATCGCTCTGGAAAGTGCTGTAAAATATACAATATACATCCATATTTACACATATTTTAACAAATTTAATAGGCATCCCAATAATCCGTCATAGTCAAAATTCTGGACATTTGATGACATTGCAGATTTAACTGTTCCATGAGGATGCCATTGTGTGTCAACTGAAAGGAGTGGACCTGGCCTTTGGTGTCTGTTGGACAGTTGACTGGAGCAAGCCCAATGTGACTTGCAGGAACATTATTTGTCAAAGGAGAAATGTCATCTGGCAACACAGGACTGCAGGTGTGAGACACCATTACACACCCAGCTCCTTGACCTTTGCAAATTTGAGTTTTGGTGGAGTCTTCCGCTTGTTTTTCAAGGGATCATCAGTGTTCCTGCTGATTTTGTACAAGTTGATTGCGTATGTAGTCACAAACATCATCCAAAAAATGTGTGAAAGCAGGCGTGTGATGAGCCCAAACCATTCCAGCGCTCGCACACTTTTTGGGAACCCATCCAACTCAGGCAATAAGAAACTCATTAAGCAAATATTTGCAAGCTCAGATAAGAATATCCAAGTGATGTAGCCTGCTACTCCCCAGAATATCTCCTTCCAGATAGATAGGAACAAGAGGATAACTGCAACAATAGTCAGACAGGTAAAGACAGCTGATCCAATGGTGAATATTTGAAGACTGGAACCTCGATTATTTGTGGAGTCAGAAGTAGACGGAGGCTTCAAGTAACGAAAATTCCCCACATCAAAGATGAGTTGCATGATGGATACCATCATCATGAACAGTCCGGCCATAATAGTTCCTTCTTTGGCGTTCAACCCACACACATCTCCAGATATCAGTTTTTTCAATCTAGCGCGGAAGCTATGAATGTTCAACATTTCGTTTCTTGGTGCTGTACATCCTTCTGAAAGTTGAGGGGCTTCTTTTTTTCAGTACATTGGAATGTGAAGCGAGACAAATAGTTCACTGCAACAAATTTTACAACAAACATTGGTACAATTGTGCATTCCTCTTTCCTAGTTTCTCCAGATCTAAAACAAATCCTATTCTGGTGCAAATTCTGCAAACCCCCACCTTTTAATTGTACTCCCTGTAGCACCAGTCCATTTAGCCACCAAAACTAACTCACTTTGCTTGAAATTGTTGTTAAAGTTATTGGAATTGTAACAAACAGTATTCAAGTAGTGTGGGTGATGGGACCCTTTATGCTCAGCCATTTGGCTATTGGTGGAAGCAAAAAAGACTGAATCAGCTGGGGCCCTTTTCCAGTGAGAAGACCCAGACTTGATAAAGGTTTTTAAAATAAAGGGGTTTGATAGGATAGACGTGGAAAAGATTTTTCCACTTTTAGGGGTCACAAATATAAGTTGGTGACCAATAAATTCAACAGGGAAATTCAGGAGAAACTTCTCTACCCAGAGAGTGGTGAGAATGTGGAACTCACTGCCATAAGGAGGAGTTGAACCAAATAGCATAGATGTGTTAAGGCAGAAGCTGGATGAGTACATAAAGGACAAAGGAACAGAAGGACATGACAATAGGGTGAGACTCATGTGAAGGGCATAGACCAGCACAGAGCAATTGGGCCAGATGGCCTGTTTCTGTGTCGCAATTATCCCCACAGTGGCCTCTAGCTGAGGGGAAGCAAAATATAGGAAAAATAAAACTTGATGTCAGCTTTTAGTAAAGGAACACATCTTTTGGAGACATCTTTTCTGTTTCATAAACAACATACAATGCACATTGCAAGGCTGCAACTCAATCTTTACTAGTCAGAATAACTAGATAACTCCAAAAAAATAACAACCAACAGACCCCAAATGTTTTTAACCGACCCATTATCTTCAAAGCTAGTATCCCAACACCTCCAAGAGTCCAGATATCCTCGAAGCTAGTAATAACCCAGGTATGAACAAAACTATAAATAGCCCAATATCCTTGAAATTAATGCTGGTCCAGTCATCCCACAAAACATAACAATACCAGGTATTCCGAAAATAATAATGGTCCATGCATCCTCCAAATTATTAAGAGTTCAGATACGCAGAAAATTTCTCATGGTTCAGGTATCTCTCAAGACAATTATTAGTTCAACTATGCCTCTGAAATTTCTAAATAGACGAGATAGTCTCCCAAAAGGGTCATGAGGACTCGAAACGTCAAATCTTTTCTTCTCCACCGATGCTGCCAGACCTGCTGAGTTTTTCCAGGTAATTCTGTTTTTGTTTTGGATTTCCAGCATCCGCAGTTTTTTTGTTTTTATCCCAAAAAATCTAATTGTCCAGAGATGCCCCAAACTGTTAATAGTCCAGACATCCTCAAAACAAATTAGAGTCCAGAAATCCCTCAAACTTTCAAAGCTCCCCCAAAGATACAATGGCCTAGGAATTGAACCGCATGTGAAAATGTGCGGTATAAAAGCATCGCCGGCATACCAATTGGGACCCATGCAGGCAGCATGTAAAGTCCGTGATATTGGAGGCCAGGTTGCAACTTAAAGGCAACCTCGTGCCTCGTGGGGGTGTTGGAGTGTGCATTTTGGCTGTAATACCACTTCTGTAAGTACCTTTGAAGGAAATGGGTGAAGGAGGAGGAAATCGTGGGCATCAAGGTTTTCAGATGCCTTCAGAGCAACTCATCAAGGCTCCTTTGACAGCACCTTCCACCTCTGCCACCTAGAAGGACAAGGGCAGCAGACACATGGGAACACCACCATTTGCAAGTTCCCCTCCAAGCCACTCAGCATCCTGACTTGGAACTATAGCGCTGTCATTTCACTGTTGCTGGGTCAAAATCCTGGAATTCCCTCCCTAACAACACTGTGGATGTATCTATGCCACATGGGACAGTTCAAGAAGGCCTTCTCAAGGGCAGTTAGGGATGGGCATCGTCCACATGAATAAATTTAAAAAAGGCCTTTGTTGGAGGCAGTGGAGAGGAGGGTCATTCTCTTCCCTGATGGGGCAGGATGATGAGGAGGCTATGGTGGGAGGCTGCTCCCATTATCAATGCCAGGACCATTTCTCCAACAGCATGGAACACAATGCAGGTGGAAGTTTGTTGATTTGACTATAGAACTGTCAAGGTAAGAACACTATTGAGACACTTCCTCATCATGGCAACGCCAAGCCTCATCAATTGCAACACTCTCAACGCTACCTTCCCTGAATCCCCTATGCTCTGCCACAATCACTGTCACTGAGTCAAAATCCTGTAACTCCCTTCCTAACAGCACTGGGTGTACCTACACCACATGGACTGCAGCAGTTCAAGAAGGCAGCTCACCACCACCTTCCCAAGGGCAACTAGGAATGGGCGATAAATGCCGGCCTAGCCAGCGAAGCCTACATCCCGTGAATGAATAAAACAGAAATCAGTGCACTGTATTTCGCTAAACATTCTTCACTACAAAATCTCAAATGCCTGACACCAAATTTTGCTCATCCACAACTCAAATACTAAATTCTACAAACAACTCAGAAGACTCTAACAAACTTTCCTTTTTCCTGCTGGTGTCCCCATCCTTCTAATGGTCCAGATAAACGCCAAAACTCTCAATATACCAGATTTTCCCCAAACTTCTAATAGACATGATAACCCAAACATTTTTATTAATCTAGATATCCTTCAAACCTTCACCACTTCAGGTATTCCCCACCAACACCTTCCCCACCCCTGCCCCACCCCACATTTAGTAATTCTAATATATCTCAATTCTAAGTCTAGATCTACTTAATAAACCACGTTTTTCCCCAAAACTATTTCAAGCATCCCTAAACCAACAATGCTCCACCTGTGCCCAATTTACCAAAAAAGGGAGGAGGAGGAGGCTCCCTGAACATCCTCATTCTCAATGAAGGCACAACCCAGCACATCAGTGAGAAAGGCAAGGCTAAAGCATTTGCAACCATCTTCAGCCAGAAGTGCCGAATGGATGATCCATCTCAGCCTCCGCCTTTGAATGCCACCAATGGACACCAGTCTTTGGCTAATTCGATGTATTCCACTTGATGGCAAGAAATGGTTGAGTGCACTGGATACAGCAAAGGCTATGGGCCTCAAAAACATCCTGAATATAGTATTGAAGCCTTGTGCTCCAGAACTAGCCATGTCTCTAACCAAGCTGTTCTAATTCAGCTACAATACTGACATTTACCCAGCAATTGCTCAGGTATATCCTGTTCACAAAAAGCAGGATAATTTCAATCTGGCCAATTACCACCCCATCAATCTACTCTTGATCATCAGTGAAGTGATGAAAGGTGCTGTCGACATTGTTAGCAAGGGGCACTTACACAGTAACAACCTGCTCTCCGACGTTCAGTTTGTGTTCTGTCAGTACTACTCAGCTCCTGACCTCATTACAGCCTTAGTCCAAACACAGATAAAATAGCTGAATGCCAGACATGAGGTAAGAGTGACTGCCCTTGACATCAAGGCAGCATATGACCAACTGTGGCATTAAGGAGCCCTAGCAAAATTGAAGTTAATGGGTATCAGGGGGAAAGCTCTACACTGGTTTTAGTCATACCTAACACAAAGGAAGATGGTTGTGGTTGTTGGTAGTCAATTATCTCTGCCTCAGGACTTCATTGCAGGAGTTCCTCAGGGTAGTGTCCACAACCAAACCATCTTCAGCTGCTTCATCAGAAGATCAGAAATGGGGATCTTCACTGGTGATTGCGCAATGTTCAGCACCGTTCACAACTCTTCAGACTCTGAAGCAGACCATGTCCACATGCAGCAAGACTTGGACAACATTCAGGTTTGAGTTGATAAGTGGCATGTAACATGTGCATCACATAAGTGCCAGGCAATGACCATTGCCAACAGGGAAGAATCTAACCATCTCCATTTGACATTCAAAGGCATTACCATTGCTGAATTCCCCACTATTAACATCCTGAGGGTTATGATTGGCCAGAAACTGAACTGGACTAGCCACATAAATACTAGGCTATAAGAACAGGCCAGAGGCTGAGCACTCTGGTGAGTAACTCACCTCCTGACTCACCGAAGCCTGTCCACCATCTACAAGGCACAATTCAGGAGCATGATGGAATATTCACCACTTGCCTGGATGAGTGCAGCTCCAACAACACTCAAGAAGCTTGACACCATCCAGGACAAAGCAATCCATTTAATTGGCACCCCATCCACCACTTTAAATATTCATTCCCTCCACTACCAATGCACATTGACAACAGTATGTACCATCTACAAGATGAACTGCAGCAACTCGCCAAGGCTCTTTTACTGCACCTTCCAAACCTTCAACATCTACAACCTAGAGGGTCAGAGACAGCAAAATGCATGGGAACATCACCCCCTGCAAGTACCCCTCCAAGACACACACCTGCAAGTACTCTCCAAGTCACAGACTTGGAGCTATATCGCCGTTCCTTCACTGTTGCTGGGTCAAAATCCTAGAACTCCCTCTGAGCAGCCAACACCAGATGCACTGCACGGGTTCATGAAGGTGGCTTACCAGCACTCTTCCAAGGGCAATTAAAGACTCCACTCCTATCTCAGCTCACTTGCAGCTGTAATCCCCATCCACCCATCCCCAAACCACCAATAATTAGAGAACCTGTCCCCAGATTGTGATTCATCCACCTGTCTCCAGATCATCAATGGTCCACCTAACCCTAAACCGTCATTGGCCCACCTGTATCCAAACCATCACTGACCCACCTGTTCCCAGACCATCAGTGGCCCATCTGTTCCCAGATCTTCATTGGGCCACCTGTTCCCAAACCATCATTGGTCCACCTGTATCCACACCATCATTGGCTCACCAATCCCCAGTCCACCTGTACCTTAACCATCATTGATCCACCTTTCCCCAGATCTCCTGTATCTAAGCCATCATTGGTTCACTTATCCACAGTCACCCTGTATCCAAACCATCATTGGTTCACCTGTCCCCAGTCCACCCGTATCTAAACCATCATTGGTCCACCTGTCCCCAGTCCACCTGAATATAAATCATAATTGGTTTACCAATCCCCAGTATCTAAAACATCATTGGTTCACCTGTCCCTAGTCCACCTATATCTAAACCATCATTGGTTCATCTGTCCCCAGTCCACCTGCTGTCAATCCACCTGAATATAAACCATAATTGGTTCACCAATCCCCAGTATCTAAAACATCATTGGTCCACCTGTCCCCAACCCACCTGTATCTAAACCATAATTGGTCCACCGGGTCCCTAGTCCACCTGTATCTAAACCATCATTGGTTCACCTGTCCACAGTCCTCCTGTATCTAAACCACCATTGGTTCACCTGTCCACAGTCCCCCTATATCTAAACCATCATTGGTCCATCTGGTCCCAGTCCACCTGTCCTCAGTCCACCTAAATACAAACCATAGATAAAAACCAAAAAACTGTGGATGCTGGAAATCCAAAACAAAAACAGAATTACCTGGAAAAACTCAGCAGGTCTGGCAGCATCGGCGGAGAAGAAAAGAGTTGACGTTTCGAGTCCTCATGACCCTTCGACAGAGTTCTGTCAAAGGGTCATGAGGACTCGAAACGTCAACTCTTCTTCTCCGCCGAGCTGCCAGACCTGCTGAGTTTTTCCAAATACAAACCATAATTGGTTCACCAATCCCCAGTATCTAAAACATAATTGGTTCACCTGTCCCCAGTTTACCTGTATCTTAACCATCATTGGTCCACCTGTATCTAAACCATCATTGGTTCACCTTTCCACAGTCCTCCTGTATCTAAACCACCATTGGTTCACCTGTCCTCAGTCCACCTGAATCCAAACCATAATTGATTCACCAATCCCCAATATCTAAAACATCATTGGTTCACCTGTCCCCAGTTTACCTGTATCTTAACCATCATTGGTCCACCTGTATCTAAACCATCATTGGTTCACCTTTCCACAGTCCTCCCGTATCTAAACCATCATTGGTTCATCAACCCCCAGATTATCATTGGTCCACTTGTATCCAAGCCTCGAAGCCTACCGATTGCTGCCAGCCGCAGGACTCGCCTTTTGTTTTGGCCTCTTAACTTTTTTGAGGCCTTCCGCCATTTGCAGCATTTACCCGGCCCAAATAAAACACGTACCCACCGGCTCGGTTGCCATGGCAGCGGTCCAAGCATTGTGACGTGTTTTGAATTTCCCGCGCCACTGCCCAACCGCCCTGATCCGGCCCACGTGATCTTCCCGCGCACCAACGGCCGTATCCCGGGGCCACGGCCGGTCGCCCTGCACAAAATGGCGCCTGAGCCAAGCCAAGGGCGATCGGAGCAATATTGTCCTTTCTGTCCACTGGTTTATTAAGTAGATCTAGACTTAGAATTGAGATTTATTAGAATTAATAAATGTGGGGTGGGGCAGGGGTGGGGAAGGTGTTGGTGGGGAATACCTGAAGTGGTGAAGGTTTGAAGGATATCTAGATTAATAAAAATGTTTGGGTTATCATGTCTATTAGAAGTTTGGGGAAAATCTGGTATATTGAGAGTTTTGGGGTTTATCTGGACCATTAGAAGGATGGGGACACCAGCAGGAAAAAGGAAAGTTTGTTAGAGTCTTCTGAGTTGTTTGTCTTATGAGGAAACGTTGGACAGGCTAGCTTGTATCCACGGCAGTTTAGAAGAGTAAGAGGCAACTTGATTGAAACTTTTAAGATCCTGAAGGGTCTTGATAGGGTGGATGTGGAGAGGATGTTTCCTCCTGTGGGAGAATCTAGAACTAAGGGTCATTGTTTAAAAATAAGGGGTCACTCATTTAAGACAGAGATGAGAATTTTTTTCTCTCAGAGAGTTGTGAGTCTTGAACTCTCTTTGTTAAAAGGCAATGGAAGCAGAGTCTTAGAATATCTGTAGGGCAGAGCTAGATAGATTCTTGATAAGCAAGGGGGTGAAAGGTTATCGGGGGTAGCCGGGAATGTGGGGTTAAGGTTACAATCGGATCAGCCATGATCTTATTGAATGGTGGAGCAGGCTTAACGAGCCAAGTGACCTATGCCTGCTCCCAAATCGTATGCTCGTATATACTCCATAGCTGAGTACTGTACACCGGTTTGGACTAGAAGTAGCCGCACTCGACTGGTTGATGTTCAACTGAACACTGCAATGAATTACATCACTGGAACCCTCAAGTTGACCCCAACAGCCTGACTACCCATGCTGGCACATATTGCACCCACCCCCCCAGCCCCTCACTCAATGGTCCGCCATGACACAGCGACCCTCCATGAAGCTCAGCAAATTGAGGAAAATAAACACTGACCCATCCATCAGGACTTCACCACTGTCTCTCACCCCTGCTTGAAGTCGCATAAGCCCTTTTGGACCCATGCACATAACATCAGGCAACGTGATTTCAACCCTGAAGAAGCTTGGAAAAATGAATGGTCCTCACAAGAAGACACAAACACCTTGTGAAAGACCCAACATGGAAGGTCCCTGGTTTCAACTTCCCAGGAAGCTCATAGACATTCCTAACCTACATCCGTTGTCACGGCTCACTAGGGATAGTGCACTGCAATATCAAACCCCGCTGCTCCCCAAGCTGCGACAAATATGAAAAGTTTGGTCAAACCACCTAATTGTTTAATTTAGGTTAACAGAATACGAGCACCAGATTTCTGAACATAATAAGTAAATAATTGTTTATTGAACAAATTGTCTTTAACCAGTGGGGAAAAAAAAATTATGAACTGCTAATTTCTAACTCTATAACCTAAACTCTACCCCTTCTTAAATCCACATACAAGACACATAAGAAACGCAGATTTTCAGGGTGGGATAAAACAGTTCAATAGCACCAATTCTGAAATACAGGATTCAATGGGTTGATTTTGATTGATGTCTTCCAAATTCCTTTCATTTCTTTGTTGATGACAGGAGGTGGTCTTCCCAGCACTTTCAGTCTTTAGTTCACTGCTTGAGCACTTGCTTTTCAACGTCTCTAACTATAATTTTCCCCTTGACAGGAGTTTTTCAGAGAGAGAGCAGATTATAGAAATATGAGGAAGAAAAAAACAGTTAGCTATCATTGTAGAATTACTGGAATCTTACACACACAGGAGAAAGAGGTTTTAGGTCTTTTCTCTTTTCAGGTTAGGAGCTTCTTCTCTGCACTGCTCTCACACAAACCCTGGTCACCTGGTTAGGAGCCAATTAAAATGTTGTTGCCAGATAGTTCACCATTAGACTGGACTCTTCCTCAGCACCATCCTGTATTTCATGGCACATTCTGTTCCAGGACAGCAACTTTGTATATATCCCTCACGCTGTTCCAGTAAACATGTCTTTCAAACTGCAGCCATTGTAATTTTAATCCACAGTCCAACAGAAACAAAAAGATATGTTATTTATAACAGTCCAACAGAAAGAAAAATATATGTTCTTTACACCATACAAATTATGGCAGATGCAGAAACCTGAAGCACAAGTAGAAAATTAAAAATTCTCCAGTATACAACTGTGGCCACCCAGAACCAACGATGGGGCACATAACAACTTAATGCCCAACTCATAAATACGAAGGAGGTATTACAGCAATACACATCGCCACTCCTGATGTAATATCCTGACTCGACCACCTTGATGTAAAATTATAGTTGTTGCTCTATACCCAGCCATACAAAAGAAGACATTGGAGAGACCAAACGTAAACTGGGTGACCGCTTTGCAGAACACCTGCGGTCTGTCCGCAACAAAGACCCAAACCTCCCCGTCGCTTGCCATTTTAACACTCCATCCTGCTCTCTTGCCCACATATCCGTCCTTGGCTTGCTGCATTGTTCCAGTGAAGCCCAACGCAAACTGGAGGAACAGCACCTCATCTTCCGACTAAGCACTTTACAGCCTTCCGGACTGAATATTGAATTCAACACTTTAGATCTTGAACTCCCTCCTCCATCCCCACCCCCTTTCCATTTCTTCCCCCTTCCTTTTGTTTTTTCCAATAATTTATATAGATTTTTCTTTTCCCACCTATTTCTATTATTTTTAAATCTTGTATGCTGGGTTAGTCTTTCCACCCCACCCCCACTGGAGCTGTACCTTGAGTGCCCTGCCATCCATTCTTAATTAGCACATTCGTTTAGATAATATCACCACCTTCCGCACTTCTTTGTTCCATTATCTGTGACATCTTTTGATTATCTGCTCCTATCACTGCTTGCTTGTCTCTACAACCACACCACCCCCACTCCACTTCTCTTCCCCCCCCCACCTTAAACCAGCATATATTTCACCCCTCTTCTAACATTTAATCAGTTCTGTCAAAGGTCATGAGGACTCGAAACGTCAACTCTTTTCTTCTCCGCCGATGCTGCCAGACCTGCTGAGTTTTTCCAGGTAATTCTGTTTTTGAAAAGAAGAAGAAGTTCAGTTATGAACAGACCCTGTTCCTTGTGTGAAAAACCCTGTTTTGGAAAATTTGAAGGACATCGAATTTTAGACATTCTTCTTCCTGAGTTATTTTAAAAATTTTGTAATATTAATTCAGGGCTGTGAGTATGCTATTCTTCAAGAAACCATAGGTCAAGACAGATGTCCAGCGGAAAACATCTGGTGAGGGAAGAGATACTTCGTATATCTGAGTTAACAAAGAACTGCTCTTGCCAGGCTAAAGATTTTGCTAATAAAAACAGAAAATGCTGGAAAATCTCAGCAGTTCTGACAGCATCTGTGCAGAGAGAAACAGAGTTAACGTTTCAAGTCTGTATGACCCTTCTTCAGAGTGGAGACTCTTGTTGATTGGTTAAAAACACCTGGTCTAAGAGAAGTATTCCTTGAACATCTTGGTCTTTTTAAGACTCTCAGTCAGAGAGAGGGAGAGCGTGTGTGTGTCTTAAAGCAAGCTGCAAGAAAAATGCTCTCTTTCTCTCTCTCTGCCCCAACTTTGTGTTAAACCTTCCCCAGAAATGTCTCATCAGGATAACTCATCTTTTATTTTGAGAGTTTGCAAAGTTGTGATAAAGAGGAGTCATCAAGGACAGTTTCACCAAAAAATCCATTTGAAGGAGCTTCCAGACCTATTGTGACCAGAATTCTGTTAGATCAACAGTACCGAGATCTCTTCGAATTTTATCCTTTTAAAAGAAACTTTCACATACTCCAGCCTCTGCAATTCAATTACACAGATAGATCAGAGAAGGTTGGGACTGTTTTCCCTGGAGAAGGTTGGGAGATTTGATAGAGGTATTCAAAATCATGAGGGGCCTGGACAGAGTAAATAGGAAAAAACTGTTCCCATTGGCGGAAGGATCGAGAACAAGAGAGCGCGGATTTGAGGTAATTGGAAAAAGAAGCAATGGAGACGTGGGGAGAAATTTTACTGAAATTTCAGATCTGGAATGCGCTGCTAGAGCATATGGTGGAGGCATGTTTGAACGAGGTATTTAAGTGGAAATTGGATTGTTATCTGAAAAGGGAGAATGTGCACGATTACGGGGAGAAGGTAGGAAATGGTACTAGGTGCATTATGCACTCGCAGAGCTGGAGCAGACACAACAGACCAAATGGCCTCCTTCTGTTCTGTAGCCATTCTGTGATGTGGGATTCGGTGGGGTTGGTGGGGGGCGGGGGTGGGGGGTGGGGGGAGGGGGAGGTGTAGTGGGGGATAGGTTGAAAGCTTTGACAGGTGGTGTGTGGGAAGTGAAGCATTTACAATGCAGCCACAGAGCAAAGTCTTTGTCTCTTGGTGTCTACCTCTTCTAATTGTTGAAAGCAAGTGATCAACATCCCTTGCATTGATTGGAACCTGCCCCTCTCACTTTATTGATCAGCCACAGGGTAGCTTGGAAGGTCATGTGGCTCCTGATTTGAACATAGTCATCCATAGTTCAGGTATTCTTTTGGGAACAGGTTGTATGAACCAGGAACCCATCTGGCGACACTGTTAGGCCCAAGACACACTATTTCATCCCAGAACTTGCCCCAGAAATTGGGGAGTCACAGTCATCCCATTTTTATGGCAAGATGTACAGAGTGTAAAGGTTGAGAAGTAAAGTTGAATCTATATTAAACTTTGGTAAGACCACATTTGGAGAGTATTGTGTGATATTTTGGGCTCCAAATTATAAGATGGATGTTGAGACAGTAAGAAAGAGTATGCTGCAAATCTGCAAGGAAGCTGTCTTGTATGAAGAAACACAATTATAAAAAATAAATCCAAGGATATAGGTTGTTTTCATTCAAGCAGAGAATAAAGAGGAGATTTGACTTGCTTGTTTAAGATGGTAGAGAGATGGAGCATAGAACAGTAGATAAAAGCAGTGACTGAATAGATTGGTTGGAACCCAACAACCCGGCATCATTTAATTTCTACATATTTCTATGACTGACCCTGATCTCAATCACCTCCGCTAAATCTTCTTTCCTAATTGCTGCCTCTGTCCTATATATAAATGTTCTTCTTCTTCTTAGGCAGTTCATTGGGATCAAGGATGATTTGCTTCCACTCCTGATTGATGGCTTCTGAGATGGCTAATGTGCGATCTGCCTCTCAGGGCAGGTGGTGCTTGAAGGGTCGGGTAGATGAGGTGTTTGGAGGTCTGTGACGCTTTGACTTTGCCTCTGCATTTTCCCTTTGGAGTCTGTTGATGTGCTTGGTGCCTTCTGGAAATAACTTTCTCAATTTTGGTTGATCACAAACAGTGATCCATGAGTTTGACAGGTATGTTTCACCTCTTCGGGGATGCTTTATGAACATCCCTAAACCTATTCATTGTCCTCCTGTGAGTTTCCTGCTGTGACTGAGTTCTGAGTAGAACAGTTGCTTATATAACTCATGGATAAATAGATCTCTAGAGATGCAAATAAATGTCACTCTCGAAGTGCCCATTTTTAAAAGTTAAGTTTTTTTGTATAAAAATGTACAAAACCACACAACAGTTTTGCAACAAGTAGAGGACTCTTCATGTTCAAATTTCTCCATGGCCTTGCACCCTCCCCATCTCTGAACCTCCTCCAGCCCTACAACCTCCCAAGGTCTCTGTGCTCCTTCAATTCTGGCCTCCTCTGCATTCCTGATTTTCATTGCCCCACCATTGGCGGCCATGCCATCCATTGCTGGGCTCCGAGTTCCAAAATTCTCTGCCCAAACCTCTCTGCCTCTCTATGCTCTCTCTCCTCCTTTAAGATGCTCCCGAAAACCTATCTTTTTGACCAAGTTTTTGGTTACCTGCCCTAATGCGACTCAGTGACAAATTTTGTTTGATCTTGCATTTGTGAAGAGTTAACAAGATCCAAGCCGGTTAGTGAAGCCAAAACCAAGACACAGAGCTTTTCTTTATCATGAGAGTTTATTTATTTTGTTCAGTGTTACCACGCTCCTCCTTTGCACCCAGCCTCCCAGCTGTCCCTATTTATACGTGCACAAAGTACTTAATTAAACAATGCCCTTTACCTGTGTATCCGAACATAATTAATATACTATTAACATGAAGCACCTTGGGATGGTTTCCTACATTAAAGGTGCTATATAAATGCAAATTCTGTTGTTGTTGCAGGATAGATTTTACATGTCACATTCTTAGGATGCCAGCCCGCAAGAATGACTTGGAGTCTCCTGACCACTGTGCCAAGTAACCCAGGAGAAGAATCTTCGGGGTGTTAAAAAATTGTGTGTTGTTTCTCAATTTCTCTGAATCCTTTTGTTAATTAATTATAATAATATTGGCAAAGGGGAATGTTGCTGGGATGATTTTCCCTGTCACTCCCTGTTGCTAGGTCGACTTTTCCTGTCATTCCCTCAGGCTGGGCAGATTTTCCCAGTCTCGCTCTGCTGATCTCTACTCATTCCTATGCTGAGCAATTCCTTATGTTTGGAAAGTGCATTCATTTTCCATTGCCATTATCTCTCTGACTTCTTTATGGCAGTAACCACCCTCTGACAAGATACATCCCAGGAACTGTACTTACATTATAATATTTGTTCCAACTGTTCATCATTTATCTTGATATTGTTTTTTCATTTGTTCATGGGATGCGGGCATTGCTGGCTGGACCAGCATTTATTGCCCATCCCGAATTGCCCTTGAGAAGGTGGTGGTGAACCACTGCAGTCCATGTGGTATAGGAACACCCAGAGTGCTATTGGGAAGGGAATTCCAGGTTTTTGACCCAGTGACCGTGAAGGAACAGCGATATAGCTCCAAGTCAGGATGGTGTGTGCTTCGAGGGGAACTTCCAGGTGGTGGTGTTCCCATGCGTCTGCTGCCCTTGTCCATCTAGGTGGTAGAGGTCATGGATTTGGAAGGTGCTGTCGAAGGAACCTTGGTGAGCCGCTGCAGTGCTTCTTGTAGTTGGTACACACTGCCGCCACTATGTGTTGGCGGCGGAGGGAGTGAATGTCGAAGGTGGTGGATCAATCAAGGGGGCTGCTTTGTCCTGGATGGTGTCCAGCTTCTTGAATGTTATTGGAGCTGCACTTATCCAGGCAAATGAAGAGTATTCCATTGCACTCCTGACTTGTGTCTTGAAGATGGTAAACAGGGCTTTGGGGAGTAAGGAGCTAAGCTACTCTGTACAGAATTCCTAGCCTCTGGCCTGCTTCTGAAGCTGCAGTATTTATTTGACTGGTCATTTTCTGGTCAATGATAACTCCCAGGATGTTGATTGTTGGGGATTCAGCAATGGCAATGCCATTGAATGTCAAGGGGAGATGGTTAGATTCTCTCTTGTTGGAGACGGTCATTGCCTGGCACTTATGTGGCGTGAATGTCATCTCTTTCCCATCATTATTTCTTCCAATTTTCATAACTTTTGTCTTTTTCATATTCATTTTGTAAGCTTTCACACCATTGATTCTATCCATTAGTAAGATCTCGTGCATCACTCTCTGTTGTTGAATAGATTTTACTGTCACTCCACGTTGCTGAGTAGATATTGAACTGTCACTCCATGTTGCTAGGTAGATTTTACTGTCACTCCCTGTTGCCAAGTAGATTTTCAATTGTCACTCCCTGCTGCTGGGTACATTTTCCCTGTCACTCCCTGCTGCTGAGTACATTTTCATTGTCACTCCCTGTTGCTGGGTACATTTTTCCTGTCACTCACTCCCTGTTGCTGGGTAGATTTTCCCTGTCAATTACTCCCTGAGGCTGGGTAGATTTTCCCTGTCACTCACTCCCCGTTGCTGGGTAGATTTTCCCTGTTGCTCACTCCCTGTTGCTGGGTAGATCTTCCCTGTCGCTCACTCCCTGTTGCTGGGTAGATCTTCCCTGTCACTCACTCCCTGTTGCTAGGTAGATCTTCCCTGTCACTCACTCCCTGTGGCTGGGTAGATTTTCCGTCATTCCCTTTTGCTGTTTAGATTTTCAATTGTCACTGCCTGTTGCTGGGTAGATTTTCCCTTTCAGCCCCTGTTGCTGGGTAGATTTCCTCCAACTCCTTGTTGCTGGGTAGATTTCCTCCAACTCTTTGTTGCTGGGTCAATTTTCCTTTTTCACTCCCTGTAGCTGGGTTGATTTTCTCTGTCACTCAGTGTTGCTGGGTAGATTTTCTCTGTCACTCACTGTTGCTGGGGAGATTTTCTCTGTCACTCACTGTTGCTGGGTAGATTTTCTCTGTCATTCCCTGTTGCTGGGTAGATTTTCTCTGTCACTCCCTGTTGGTGGGTAGATTTTCTCTGTCACTCCCTCTTGGTGGGTAGATTTTCTCTGTCATTCACTGTTGCTGGGTAGATTTTCTCTGTCACTGTTGCTGGGTAGATTTTCCTTGTCACTCCCTTTTGCTGGGTAATTTTCCTTGTCACTCCGTGTTGCTGGGTCGATTTTCTCTGTCACTCCCTTTTGCTGGGTAGATTTTCTCTGTCACTCCCTTTTGCTGGGTAGATTTTCTCTGTCACTCACTGCTGCTGGGTAGATTTTCTTGTCACTCACTGTTGCTGGGTCGATTTTCTCTGTCACTCCCTTTTGCTGGGTAGATTTTCTCTGTCACTCACTGCTGCTGGGTAGATTTTCTCTGTCACTCCCTTTTGCTGGGTCGATTTTCTCTGTCACTCACTGTTGCTGGGTAGATTTTCTCTGTCACTGTTGCTGGGTAGATTTTCTCTGTCACTCACTGTTGCTGGGCGGGTTTGGGATGTCGAGGCTGTGATTGGTGTAGACCTGATTCGGGTCTCGCGAGAGCCTCGCGGGCTCGGGTGCAGCAAAATGGCGGCGGGTGCGTGAAGCTGCTGCTGAGGAGAAAGCGGAGCCCGAGAGACCCAGTCCCTCCTCACCCCGAGCCAAGCACCCTGACAGGCCGGAGAGGCAAGTAACCCAGGCCTTGGGGAGGTGGTACCCATCCGCAATCGGTCTCCTGGGCCCAGGCATAGAAAGTCCCTCTAAACTGGGGTTTCCACGCACTCCCCCCCCCCCCCCCAACTCGTGTTTCCAGACACTCTCCCTCTACCCCGCCCCCTTCTTAAACTGGTGTTTGCAGGCACACACCGCCCCCCCCACCCCGGTGTTTCCAGTTTGCTCCCCGCACTCCTGCAAAACTGGTGTTTCCAGGCCCCCCACCCCTTTGAGCTGGTGTTTCCAGCCCCCTCCCCCTACCCCTTTCCCTTTAATCTGGTGTTTCCAGCCCCCTCCCCCTACCCCTTTAATCTGGTGTTTCTAGCCCCCTCCCCCCACCCCTTTAATCTGGTGTTTCTAGCCCCCTCCCCCCACCCCTTTAATCTGGTGTTTCTAGCCCCCTCCACCCACCCCTTTAATCTGGTGTTTCTAGCCCCCTCCCCCCACCCCTTTAATCTGGTGTTTCCAGCCCCCTCCCCCCACCCCTTTAATCTGGTGTTTCCAGCCCCCTACCCCTACCCCTTTAATCTGGTGTTTCTAGCCCCCTCCCCCTACCCCTTTAATCTGGTGTTTCCAGCCCCCTCCCCCTACCCCCACCCCTTTAATCTGGTGTTTCCAGCCCCCTCCCCCCACCCCCCACCCCTTTAATCTGGTGTTTCCAGGCCCCACCCTCCTTAATCTGGTGTTTCCAGGCACCCTGGGTTTTGAGCTGGGGTTTCAAGGTGTTCCCCCTCATGTGGGTTTCAACAGACCCACCCCAAACTGGGATTTATTGGGATCCCCACCCCTCTACTAAATCTGGAGTTCATGGTTTGGAGGAGGAGGAAGCCCCAGACAAATCTGGGGATCAAGGGCCCCCCTCCTCCTCCACATCCCAAATTTGGAGTGAGGGGAACCGCTCTTATAAATCTGGGGTTAGAGAGACTCCTTTCCCATCCCCTGCCATCTTGGATTAAAGGGACCATTCTCTTATTCTGGCATTAGGGAGAGGCCCTCCTTTTCCTCCAAATAACCCCTCCCCCTCACCCCCAATCTGAAGGTCGGAGCGTTTCTAAGAACAGGAATTGGCCTTTCATTGAGATAATGGATGATTGGCATCTGAGCTCCAACCACCTGTCGCCTCCATGTCCTTTTGTAACCTTTGTCTAGCAAAGAAAAAAAGAAATGTATTTCCTTACTTTTGAACGGCCTGGTTCTGATTTTGAGGTTATATCCCCTCATTCTAGACCCACCTCCACAGCAAAAAAACCTCCCCTCCAATTGCACTAATTCCTTTCAAAATCCTAAAACCTGAATCAACCTTATATATCTAGAGAATATGGACTGATTCCTTTGCACAGTTTAACTCTTAGAACCTTAGTAACACCTGATGAATCTGTGCTGCCAGTATATCCTTTCAAAGTGCCATGTCCAGAACTCTCAGTACTCTAGATGTGCCCAAACTAGGGCTTTGTGGAGCTGTGACAAAACCTCTTTTTTTCATATTCTATCCCTCCAGTTATAAAGGCTAACATTCCATTAGCCTTTCTGATTTTTTTTTTGCAACTGGTCAAACAATCTGCCCAAGCTTTTAAGTTCTGTTGATGTTTTAAAAAAAAAAGAATTCCTTAAGATAAATCACCCTCTTAAAAGACAAGAGTGGCATTTAAATGCACTCCTTCGCTGCAAGTTCCTTCTCCTTTAAATGGGACGCACCTTAGTTTGTGTTGCCGTCAAATGTCTGATCAAAGAGTTGAACGATCCTTTGTTGTCCTACAGGCGCTCGTGTTGCTGTTGGAACGGGCCTTGAGCTGATTCCTTCTGCTCGTGACTTCGTGGGTGCTGCCATAAGATCTTTGCACAAGGGGTAGGTGACGCTATCTCCATGCTCTGTTTGCCTACATGGAGCTCTACAGCATACAGAAAGGCTATTCAGTCCATGCTGGGTGTTTGTGCCTCACCAAAGCCTCCTCATGCTCCTCTCTTCATTTCCCCCTCAGGCTCATTTGCCTGTTGTCTTGAATCTCCACCCTGCTGCCAGTGGAAACCGTTTCTCCCCCATCTCTTAAATGAAAACCCGTCATGATTCTGAATGCCTCTATTAAATCTCCCCTTCTTTGCTTGAAGGAGGTCAGTCCAGGCTTCTCCAGTCTCCCCGCATGATGGAACTCCTTCATCTCTGCTACCAACAGTAAGAGCTAAGGGCAGAAATAGGAGCAGGAGTAGAACGTTCGGCCTGTTGAATCTGCTCTGCCATTCAATACGATCATGGCTGACTTTGAGCTTCAACTCTGCTTTCCCGCCCGCTTCCCATATCCCTTGATTCCCCGAGACAACAAAAATCTGTCAATCCCAGCCTCAAATGTATTCAACGATGGAGCATCCACAACCCTCTGGGATAGAAAAGCCCCAAGATTTGCAACCCTTTGAAGTCAAGAAATCCCTCCTCGTCTCAGTCCCACATGATCATCCCCTTATCCTGAGACTGTGGTGCCCCCGCCCCTGTGTTCTAGATTCTCCAGCCAGGGGAACTAACCTCTCAGCTCTGTGTCTACCCTGTCAAGCCCCATCAGAATCCTGAACGTTTCAATGAGATCGCCTCTCGTTCTTCTAAACTCCAGACAATATCGGTCCAATATGCTCAAGCTCTCATATAGGTCAACCCTCTCATCCTTGGGACCAATCTAGTGAACCTATGAGGACAGGTTGCAGTGATAAATATCCCTTAATCTTCAAACCCTAATTGAGATGATGAAAGGATTCAATAGGGTAGATAAAAACTATCCCCTCTAGGCTTGATACATTTTTGTTGGGTAATAGTATGAGGGAATACGGAGCCAAGGTGGGTAGATGGAGTTAAGCACCATTCTGGGACTAATGGAATGGGAAAAAGGGGTCCCTGCTCCAGAATGAAAGCCAGTAAACATGCACCCAACCCCACCCCTCACAGACCCCTCTTTGTTGGGACCAAGCTGAAAGCGATGCCCTCCTTGGTTGATCAGGCACTCGCCTGGCTCCACATTTAGCCATTTGGTGCAGAGTAGTTTTGTCATTCATCCGTTAAGGTACGTGAATGTGTTCTCTAATTTTTAACTCTGTTTTTTCAGTCCATTGGTGTGACGCTTGGATACCCCCTACCCACTCCCACTGCACCATCATCTGTTGTGATGAATACTGCGCTCCGCCACAAGGCCTCCACAGTGTCCCAGCGCCCGGCTGCCAGGAGACGAACCAAAAACTTTAAAAAGCGTTACCCTTGTAGCACCGAAAGTATCTGACTGCCATCGAAGCCATGGCAACAGACTGCGTGGCAGAGCCTGCCATGGAGGCGGCCAAGGAGTGTGAGAGCACGCCTGATCCCCCAGCTGGCCATACAGGACCGGTGGAACAGGCCAGTGACTCTGAGAGGCAAGGCGGCGGAGGTGAGCCCATGGCAAAGGTCGCCCGGCTAGTAACCGATGAGGGCTTGCCCCTGCTTCTGGCTTCCGACTCACTGGAACGATCGGAAGGGTGCCAAGTCCTGGTGACATCTGACCTCCCCGTGACCTCTGACCTTGGCAGCCCTTCAAGAGATGGAGGCGTGCAATTGGTCGAGGAGGAGGAAAAAACTAACGGCGGCCAAGAGACGGAATGTCATCCTGACCACCTGGAGCCGGATAAAAACGGCAAGAGTGAAGCGGAGACCATGCAAACAAGTGAGAGTGTGGCTGAGCAATGCACTGAAGGTGATACCGTCTACTAGTAAGTAACTCTCCATCTCTGTTGTACATTTCAAAACGTGTTGGGAGCCCTTCCAAATACACCCGTTCCACAAGAATGTGTGAAATAGTTCGTCCAGGAGACTGAATATTGCCTTGGGTTAAGCTTTTGGGGTGAAAATTTTTCTTTATATTCATTCCTGGGATATGGGTGTCACTGGCAGGCCAACAATTGTTACCCATCCATAATGGCCCTTGTGAAGGTGGTGGCGAGGTGCTACCTTGAACCGCATTTCTATTTCATCTCTCATGTCCTCACTTTACGGCTCACCTTTTGGAGCGTAGTCACTGTTGTAACATAGGAAGCGCTGCAGCCAACTTGTACACAGCAAGCTCCCACAAACAGCAACGTGATAATGTCCAGACAGTTTAATTTATTAGTGGTGGACGAAGGATAAATTATTGGCCCAGGACAATGGGGAGACCTCCCGGCTCCTCTTTGAATAGTGGCGTATGGTCCACCTGAGAGGGGTGGGCAGGGGCTCAGTTTAACAACATCTCTAAAAGACGACAGTTGCGGCACTCCCTTAGCACTGGCATTGAGGGTGTCACCCTGGTATTTTGTGTCTCTGGTATGGGACTTGAACCTGTGACCATCATGACTCAGCACTTACCCCAGTATTACACAGCTCAGAATGCCCTCTTCAGACACCATCTTAAGCCTTGAAGTACAGAGTCTAGAATTGTAGTTTTGATGATATTTCACACGTGCGTGTGCGCACAGCCCAACCAGCGATTTTTTTTTTTAGGGGGCGATGCTGGGCTGGAGGATACTGGGTCCACAGTATCCTGGTAAATATCCTGTGGTTCAAATGTGTCTGCTCTTTCTGCTGCTTTCTAGCCAGGTGGGATACGATTTCACCCAAGTGCCTCAGCTTGTCTCGGGTGCGTGGAAGGAGTACACAGGAGTGGCAGAGAATTTCCTGAAAGGCTGCAAGTGGTGAGTGAGGGTTCCCGCTGGTCATGGAAAACATGGAAGTTTTCAAAAAAGGCCCAAAGTAATTGAAAAGTCATGGAATTTTATAAAGACAGGGATGAGACCTTTCTGTGGATTTCCAACTTTTTCCAATGTTTTTTCCAATGTCCACTTTCCCCCCCTCCATAATTGTTTGCTTTGCTTCCCATGTCCGGAATCACAGACAGGTTTTGTTCTCCTGCCTGATCCCTCTGATTGCCACCACTGGCTGCTTTGGACATTGCCAGACAGCAGCAATCAATAACTGAGTAGTACGCACCAGATTCCCCAGTCCCTCCTTTCTTATTTGCCTTGTGTGAGGAGATTGTGTTTGTTGGTGTCAGTTGCAAATTTTTTGTTGTTATAGAATGGTTACAGCAGAGAAGGAGGCAGTTCAGCCCTCCATGTCCAGGTGGGCTCTCTGCGGGAGCAACTTGGTTAGACCCACACTCCCTGCCCTGCAAATTTTTCCCTTTGGCTATGTATCCAATTCCCTTTGAAAGCCACAATTGAACCTGCCTCCACTCACTATCAGGCAGTGCATTCCAGATTCTGTGCAAAAAAAAAGTTTTTCCTCTTGTCACTATTGGCTCTTTTGCCAATCACCTTCAGTCAGTGTCCTCTGGTTCTCTGCACTTGCAACAATTCCTGTTAACCCATCATCCCTTCACTGACCTACTTTGGCTCCTGGTCCAGCAACACCTCGATTTTAAAATTCTCATCTTGTGTCCAAATCTTACTGACAGAGACTTCATTATGTTTGCTGAATTCTTCCTATGCCCCGTATCCTATTCGTGATGAACAGGTCGAGCAGGGGCCTGAAGCCAGGCAGGAGTGATATGGGGTGATACTCAATCGTATCTGAAGTCTGTGCCAGCTCTTTGAAAGAAGTGTCCAATCTGTCCCACTCCCCTTGCTCTTTCCCCATAGCCCTGCAAATGTTTCCTTTTCAAGTATTTATCCTATGCCCTTTTTAAATTTGCTCTTGAATCCTCCCAGGCAACGCATTCTAGATCATCGTAACTCACTGTGTAAAAACTGCATGTTTCTCATGTTACCTCTGGCTCTTATGCCAATTACCTTAAATCTGTGCCCTCCAGTTTTAACCCTGCTGCCACTGGAAACAGTTTCTCCATCCCCACCCTGTCAAAACCTTTTATTATTTTGAGCACCTTGGTTAAATCTCCCCTTAACCTCTGCCATAAGGAAAACAATCCCAGCTTCCCTGGTCTCTCCACGTAACTTGAAGACTCTCATCCCTGCTGCCATTCTGTTCAATCTCCTCTGAATTCTCTCCAAGGTGTTGACATTCTTTTTAAAATGTGATGCCCAGAACTGGACACACTACTCCACCTGAGGCCTAACCAGTGATTTATAAAGGTTTAAGCAGAACTTCCTTGCTTTAATGCTTCATGCGCTTATTTAGAAACCCATGGATGTTTTTTTTTTAAACAGTTTTATTTTCTCTGCCTCTACACCCCTCCCCAAACCACCTCTTTCTCCCCCCGTCCCCACCCGTTCCATGGTCCAGTGTTTGAGCTTCTCTCAGCAACTTCCCATTATATACAGACATACATATGTACATATGAATTAGGAGCAGGAGTAGGCCATGGCCCTTTGAGCCTACTCCGACATTCAGTAAGACCAGGGCTGCTCTGATTGTAACCTCAGCTCTACATTCCTGCCTACCCCCGATAACCTTTCAACCCCTTGTTTATCAGAACCCCTCTAGCTCTGCCTTAAAAATATTCAAAGACTCTGCTTCCACTGTCTTTTGAGGAAGAGAGTTCCAAAGACTCACGAGCCTGTGAGAGAAAAAACTTCTTATCTTATGGCATGGGTCAGTTTGGGATTTAGCTGTGATAACGTTTGTGCTTGTGAACTTGGTGTGCAGCATCCCCCTCTCTGCTCTGGATCCTGCAGATACGAGGTACAGGAGGCGGCCATTCAGACCCTTGAACCTGTTCTGCATCAGTGAGATCATGGCTGATCTGTGACCTAATTCCATATACCCAGCTTTGCCCCATATCCTTTAATATCTTTGGTTAACAAAAGTCTATAACCAAAGCCTATCAATCTCAATTTTAAAATTAACAATTGATCCAGCATTAATTACTGTTTGTGGAGGAGAGTTCCAAATATTAACCACCCTTTGTGTGTAGAAGCGTTTCCTAGTTGCACTGCTGAAAGGTCTGGCTCTAATTTTTAGACAATGCGCTCCCCCCACCCCCCAAACCCACCCACCACCATAATTGTAGACACCCCAGCCAATGGAAACAGTTTTTTGCTATTGACTGTATCAGAAAACTTCGATCAAATCAACCTTTAATCTCCTAAAAGAGGTTTTGTTAATAGGGGCATAGAGTACAAGAGCAAGGAGGTTATGTTAAATTTGTTTAAGACACTGGTTCAGTCACAACTGGAGTATTGTGTCCTGTTCTGGGAGCCCCACTTCAGGAAAGATGTGAAGGCATTAGACAGGGTGCAGAAAAGATTCAGAAGAAGGTACCAGGGATGAGGAACTTCAGTTACATGGATAGATTGGAGAAATTGGGACTGTTTTCCTTGGAAAGGAGAAGGCTGATAGGAGATTTGATCAAGGCGTTCAAAATCATGAGGGAACTGGACAGCGTAGATAGGGTGAAACTGTTCCCATTAGTGGAAAGATTGAGAACCAGAGGGCACAGATTTAAGGTAATTGGCAAAATTAGTGACTACATGAGAAACTTTTTCACACAGTGAGTGGTTAAGATCTGGAATGCACTACCTGAGAGTGTGGTGGAAACAGATTCAAACAAGGTATTCAAGCAGGAATTAGATTGTTATCCAGAAGGAAGAATGTGCAGGTTACATGGAGAAGGCTGGGGAATGGCACTGGGTGCATCGCCAGTGCAGACATGATGAACCAAATGGCGGCCTCCTGTGCAGTAACAATTCTGTGATTTCATGACTTCAGGACAACTGAAAGCATCCTGCAGCCAATGAAGTACATTTTGAAATGTGATTACTGGTAAAACAGATTGGTTTTTTAAGTTCTTTGTGTGTTTAACAAGCTTTCTGAGTGACTCTTTTTCCTACGTTGGTGTGCTGTGATCTGAATTGGATTCAGCAGAAGCATCTCTTCCCTTGTTGACTCGTTGCCTGTCTTTCATCCTAGGGCTCCGGATGGTTCTTGCATTCTGACCAACAGCGCTGACAACACACTGCGGATCTTCAACCTCCCCTCTGAGCTGTATAACGGGAAGTGGGATGACCTGCCCGAAATGGTATCTGTTTCCTTTCCCCTGCGCCATTCTTGTCCTTTACACGTACTCGCAGAGAGAGAAAAATAAAAAATTAGATTTCCCCACCCCAGTCCCAAATTTCTTCCCCATCTGAATCCTTACCCCCTTTCTGCCAGAGTGCAATTCAGTGCCGGCAGCCTTTAAGGCACCTTTACCCCCTGCAGCTATTGAGCTGCAGCAATTGTTGCAGGCCGGCCAGATTCCAACGTCCTGCTCTGTCCCCTTCCAGGCTTGTTTGAGATGGGTGCATTTGTGCCTGCGCCACATAATGGTCAACATCATGTACTGTGATGGAAAAATCCTGTCATCTTAATGGGGATTTTCACTGCTGCTGCACTTGTTGGAGACAGTTGTGTCTTGATCGGTACTCTCAGCACAGTCTACAACTAAGGAGATAGTGATTCCCAAGCGAGACTCACTCTGCATGTGGAAGTTGCTAAGTTATATATAACCTGATAAGTGCTATAAAATGCATTTCAACCAGGCTGCCTGCAAGGCTTCTACATTCCAGTCACTCACGCTCCTGAATTCAGCGCATCTAAGCAAGGCATTAACTAGTGAGTAAGCAGGGTTGTTTCTAGCAGGCAGAAACAGATTGCTTAATAGCACATCAACTGGCAACTTTGAAACTGGTGTTAAATGCAGATTTTTTTTTTGGACTGTATAAGCATTCTTTGGGCATTAGAAATCACCCTGTTTTAAATGTAAATGTTTTAAGTGGTAGGCAATCTTGTTTGAAATGTTAAAGTATTCCGAGAGGGCTTGACAAAAGGCTCTTTCCCCTTGGCAGAAAAGTCTAGAAGCAAGGGCCACAGTCTCAGGATAAGAGTTGGCCATTTCCAACTGAGGTGAGTTGAGGTTTTATGAAAGGGAAACCGTGTTTGATTTATTGGAGCTCTTTGAGGAAGCAACAAGCAATGTGGATAAAGGGGAATTTATGGATGTGCCATACTTCAATTTCCAGAAGGCATTTGACAAGGTGCCACATCAAAGGTTACTACACAAAATAAGAGCTCATGGTGTAGGGGTAACATATTAACATGGATAGAAGATTGGTTTGTGAACAGGAAATACAGTAAGTATAAACCTGTCATTTTCAGGCTGGTAAGATGTAACGAGTAGAGTACCACAGGGACCGGTGCTGGGGCCTCAACTATTTACAATCTATATCAATGGTTAGGATGAAGAGACCAAATGTAGAGCTGCTAAATTTTCTGATGACACAACAATAGATAGAAAATTAAGTTGTGAAGTGGACGTAAGGGGTCTGCCATGGGATGTAGATAGATTAAGTGAGTGGGCAAAAATTTGGCAGATGGAATATAATGTGCGAAAATGTGAACTTGTCCACTTAGGCAGGAAGAGTAGAAAAGCAGCATGGAGAGAGATTGCAGAACTCTTGAGGTACAGAGGGATCTGGGTGTCCTGGTACATGAATCACAAAAAGTTAGTATGCAGTTACAGCAAGAGATTAGGAATGCAAACAGAATGTTGGTGGTTAGTGCAAGGGAAATGGAATCTAAAAGTAGGGATCTTTTGCTATAGTTGTATAGGACATTGGTGAGACCGCATCTGGAGTACTGTGTACAGTTTTGGTCTCTTTATTTAAGAAAGGATATAAATGCATTAGAAGCAGTTCAGAAAAGGTTCTTTCGACTGATCCCTGGGATGAGGGGGTTATGAAGAAAGGTTGAACAGGTTGGTCTGTATCCATTGGAGTTTAACAGAATGAGAAGTGACCTTATTGAAACATAGGGGATTCTGAGGGGACTTGACAGAGTGGATGTCGAAAGGATGTTTCCCCTTGCGGGAGAGACCAGAGCTGGGGGACCCAGTTTAAAATTAAGGGGGTCTCCCATTTAAAACCGAGATGAGAAGTTTTTTCTCTGAGGGTCATGAATCTGTGGAACTTTTCCCCAGGGAGTGGTGGAGGCATGGTCCTTGGATAATTTGAAGGCAGATAGATTCTTAACTAACAAGGGAGTTAAAGGGTATCGGGGATAGGTGGGGAAAATGGCATCGAGGTCACAATCAGTTCAGCCATGATCTTATTGAATGACGGAACAGGCTGGAGGGGCGTAGTCCTAATTTGTATGTTCATATCTTATTGACTGGCAGAGCAGATTTGAGTGGCCATGTTGCCTATTCCTCCTATTTTTTATGTGTATCATCTCTCATATGAATAAAAATGAATGGCAGTTTTCCCTGAACACGGGTTTTTCAAATTTATTCTTTACGGGATGTGGGTGTCACATGCTAGGCCTGTATTTGTTGCAATCCCTAAATGCCCCTTGAGAAAGAGGTGATGAGCTATCTCTTGGGCCACTGCAGTCCATGTGTTGTAGGTACACCCACAGTGCTGTTAGGGAGGGAGTTCCAGGATTTTGACCCAGCAACACTGAAGGAAACCGATATAGTTTTAAGTCAGGATGGCATGTGGCTTGGAGGGGAACTTTCAGGTGGTGGTGTTCTCATGCACCTGATGCCCTTGCACTTCTAGATGGTAGAGGTTGAGGGTTTGGAAGGTGCTGTTGAAGGAGGCTTGCCAAGTTGCTCCAGTGCATTTTGTCGTTGGTACACACTGCTGCCACTGTGTGTCAGTGGTGAAGGAAGTGAATGTTGATGGTGGTGGATGGGGTGCCGATCAAGTGGGCTACTTTGTCCTGGATGGTGTCAAGTTTCTTGAGTGTTGTTGGAGTTGCACTCATCCAGGCAAGTGGAGAGTGTTCCATGAGGCTCCTGACTTGTTCCTTATGGACAGTTTTTGGGGAGTCAGGAGGTGAGCTACTCACCACAGAATTTCCAGCCTCTGACCTGCTCTTGTAGCTACACAATTTATATGGCTGGTTCAGTTCAGTTTCTGGTCAACGGTAACCCTGAGGATGTTGATGGTGGGGGATTCAATGATGGTAATACCATTAAATGTCAATGGGAGATGGTTAGATTCACCCTTGTTGGACATGGTCATTGCCTGGCATGCATTGTGGGAATATTATTGCCATTTAGCAGCCCAAGCCTGAACGTTTGTGAAACCAGGTCTCCTTCCTATTGGGTGCTAGGTTGAGAACTGTCTTAGTGCAACTTCCCTTTATTTCAAAGCTGGCTGCTGCTCAGGTCTACCCTGGGCTCCATTTGTGAGCCACCCACACATCCAGCTGACACTTAACACTCCTTGTGCAAGTTTTATGTATTGCCGTACAAACTTTGAAACATAGAATGATGCATAATGTCCATTTTTCACCCCCCCACCACCTGCTGCCTCAGCTCAACTACTGCTGAAACCCTCAGCCGTGCCTTTGTCACTTCTAGCCTCGACTGTTTTCCTAGCCAGACTCCCATCTTTTAGCCATCATAAACTTCAGCCTCATTCATCCATCACCCACTGCGTGTGCTGATTTACGTCAGCTTCCAGTTCAGCAGTGCCTCAGTTTTAAAATTCTCATCCTTGTTTTCAAATACTTCCATGGCCTCACTCCTTCCCTATCTCTGTACCCTTCCCCGGCCCTACAATCCTCAGATCTCTGCGCTCCTCCAATTCTGGCCTTTTGCAGGTTCCCAATTTTAATTGCTCCACCATTATCACCATGCTTTCAGCTTCATGCCCTAAGCTCTGGAATTCCTACCTTAAACCTTTCTGCCTCTCCACCTCTCTCTCCTTCATTAGCGTGCTTTTTAGATCCTACCTATCTAACCAACCTTTTGGCTATCTGTCCTTATATCTTCTTAGGTAGTCAGATGTCAAACCCAGTTTGGTAACACTCCTGGAAATGCATAGGGACATTTTAGAACATTAAAGTTGTTATTTAAATGCAAGGTGTCACAACTTGCCATGTAAGAATAAAGAAATAATTCTCGCCTCTGGTTCTTTTGCTGTTGTCTTTACCTCTTGCCTTTGAATTTGCAGAGTGCTGTATTGCGTATGTCTGAGGGAGATACCATATATGATTATTGCTGGTATCCAGTCATGTCCTCGATGGCTCCTGAGACCTGTTTGTAAGTGCTGGTTACTCGTAAGTGCAGAGCATTACTGTATATTCCTATATACTTGATGTTTTGTTTTAAGGGTCCGTCTCCCCCAATTCAACCCCCACCCGCTACCCCCCCAACTCCGACCTCTGCACTTAACCCATTAACAAAATTGCAGGAACATGCACCATTTTCAATTCTATTGGCCTGTTAGTTATTCAGAAAAGCGAGTTCACTCTCCTCTTGACTATTGGAATGTCTCACCCTTGAAATGGGGAGGCGGTGACGTAGTGGTATTGTCACTGGACCCGGGTTCGAATCCCACCACGGTAGATGGTGAAATTTGAATTGAATAAAAATCTGGAATTAAAAGTCTGATGATGACCATGAAACCATTGTCGATTGTTGTCACTAATGTCCTTTAGGGAAGGAAATCTGCCGTCCTCGCCTGGTCTGGCCTACGTGTGGCTCCAGACCCACAGCAACGTGGTTGACTCTTAAACGCCCTCTGAAGAAGGGGCACTAAATGTTGGCCCACCTAACATGAATGAATAGAAAAATGAGAGAGGTTTTTTGATCTTTCAGTCGTACAGCACAGCAGGAGGCCATTCAGCCTGTCATGCTAGTGCCGGCTCTGCGAAAGAGTTTAGAGACACTCCTCATAGCCCTGCAAATTTTCCGTTTCAAGTATCTATCTAATTCCCTTTTGAGAGTTATATTGAATTTGCCATCACTGCGCTTTCAGATCAAAACTCTGCTGTATAATTTTTAAAAGTTCTTACCTTTTTGTCAATTATCTCAAATCTGTGTCCTCTGGTTACCAACCCTCCTGCCAGTGAAAACAGTTTCTGCCTATTTACTTGATTGAAACCCCATGTCATGATGATGATCTTGATTAAAGCTTCTCTGCTGAATCCAGAACATGTGTAAAAATGCTGGGAATGTTTTTGATGAAGCAGATATCAGTACCGTCACTAACCCATCCTCCCACTTTACTGATATTGACACAGAGAAGGTGTTTTGCTTGTGGGGTGGGGATGCCAGGGCATGAATATGTGGCAGTTACTAATAAATCCAATTGGGAATTCAGGAGAAAGCTCTTTACCCAGAGATTAGTGACAATGTGGAACTCGCTACCACAGAATGGTTGAGGCAAATAGTATAGATTTGTTTAAGGGGAAACTTGATGAACATAAGGGAGAAAAAAATAGAAGGAAAAGAATATACTTTCAATGCTCAGTTATTCTTTGTAAATGATCCTTAAAGCAAAATGGAGGAGGCTTGTAATGGTGTTTAAAATCGTGAAAGGTTTAGCTAGAATAAAGAAAGAGAAATTGGTTCCCATTGGCTGAAGGGTCGACATTCAGAAGGCACAGCTTTAAGTTGCTTGGCAAAAGAACCAAAGGTGACGTGAGGAGAAACTTTTTTTATGCAACATGTTTGGATTTGGAATGCACAGTATAATAGTCGCCTTCAAAGGGGAATTGGACAAATGGATCGATTTTTTTTTTAAATTGCAGGGAAATGTGGAAAGAGTGAGAGGCTAACTGGGCTACTTTTTAATAGATGGTCTGAATGGCCTCTTTCTGTGCTGTACACATTCTGTGTAATATTGACTGAGCTGCCTGTATATTTCCAGTACTTGTGGGTTTTTATGTTGGTCTTATTTGTACTGCAGAGTAAACCTTACTTTCCACAAACCCAATTTCACTTCAGAGTTGCTTAGTTTGCTGAAAAGTTTCTTTGTACGAGTGAATCAGCATAACTGAAACGTGATGCGAGACAGCGGTCAGAGCATGGCTTCTGAACTCCACGATGTCGCCCTTCTTTTCACAGCTTGGCCAGCAGCAGCCGCGACAACCCGATTCACATCTGGGATGCATTCTACGGGGACCTGCGGGCGACATTCAGGCCTTACAATCACCTGGTGAGTCCAGATGCTGGGTTGGCATGACATGCTGCTTTATTCCCTCCAGCATTCACCCCACACGTTTATCCAGCGGATTTAACAGACTGGATCTTAGGGTATGAGGCAATGTCTGCCAGGGAGCATGCTGTGAGGGGGGAGCTGCAATTCTGGGCAGGGGTTAGGTTTGGAGGGGGAAATCTCCCTGGTTACCACTGCTGGTGAGCGGCTGATTTGGCATGCTCAGTATTTGTGGAATCAGGTTCGTCTGTAATTCCTTATTCAGCGAGATAGCTGGTGTTTACTGTCAGACAATTTTAGCCAGAATGGGCTGGAAGGAGTTGAGAAAGGGGTGTGGTCGTGAGAAGGAATTTCATTTTTCGTTACAGCCACAGATAATACACTCCAAGGAGCTTTACCAAAACAAAATTTGACACTGAGCTACTGAAGGAGAATTAGTGCAAGTGACCAAATTATTGATCAAAAACATAGGTTTTAAGGAGGGTCTTAATGGAAGGGAGAGGCAGAGAGGTTTAGAGAGTGAATTTCACAACTTATGGTCTAGGTAGCGGAAGACATGGCCGCCAGTGAAGCGATAAATCAGGGTTGTGCAAGAGGCCAGAATTAGAGGAGCATTGAGTTCTCAGAGGTTAATAGGACTGAAGGAATAGGTTATTGAGATAGGGAGGGAGGAGGAATGGTTTGGAAACGAAGGATGAGAATTTTAACATCAAGGTGTTGCTGGACCGGAGGCAGTGTGAGTTAGCAAGCACAAGGGGGAGATGAGTGAACGGGACTTAGTTGCGCAGTAGGATGCAGGCAGCAGAATTTTTGATAACTTTAAGGTTATGGGAGAGTTGGGCCTGGAGCTAACAAAGGCATGATGAGGTATATCTGGATACCCAGATGCTGTGGAGTGTCAGCCACCAGAGATAATTGCTGTCGTCAAGTGGGGTGTGTTCTTTTTTGTTGTTTGCAGGATGAGCTGACGTCTGCTCACTCTCTCTGCTTCACACCTGATGGGGCTCAGCTGTTCTGTGGCTTCGACAAGATGGTGAGGGTGTTCGAGACGTCTCGCCCAGGCCGGGAGTGTGAGAAGAGACCAACGCTGGGTACGCCTGACCACTTTTCAATAGCTGTGTGAGGGAATTGGGGTTTGGGGCTATATTGGTTGGAACAATAGAACTTGCTAATTCATTCTTGCATCACTTTGAAATGACTTTAAACAGTCTCTTTAAACACCATGGGTCCGACGTTTATTGCTCCTTTGTGTCAAGCTACGTGGCTGCAGCATCTTGCATGCCATCATCATCGAGTGCAACTTAGATTGGTCATCATGTCAAATTTATCTCAATCCTTTGAGTCAGGAGGTTGTGGGTTTGAGTCTCAGTCCAGAGACTTGAGCATAAAATCCAGGATGACACTTCCAGTGCATTACTGAGGGAGCATTGCACCATCTTTTGGATACAATGTTAAATTGAGTCTCTGTCTGCCCCCTCAGGTGGGTGTAAAAGATCCCCACTGCCACTATTTCAAAGACGAGCAGGGGGGAGTTCGCCCAGTTGTCATGGGCAATATTTATCCCTCAACCAACATCACAAAAAACAGTCTCCACAGGTCAGTGAGTCAGGAAGACATAAGATCATTACTGAATAATCGAAAGGAGAGGTTAGGAATTTTCTTTTAATTATGCAGAGGTTTGATAGGGAATATAATGCCCTCTGAGAAGCTATGGAGGGATCAGACTCTTCGGCTTTTAACAGGGGGAGCAAAGAAATATTTGAAGAGAAACATTTAAACAGGGCAAGGGGACAGAGCTGATTGGCCCTGCACAGCTGTTTGAGAAAGCTATCCAATGGGCTGAATGGCTGTATCCTGTTCTGTTCAATCCCCTCATTCATGGTTCACAGCTTCTTTTAAAAAGTCAGCCCTCCAAAGAATTGCTGCACTCCGCACCTTGACTTGAGATGTGGACAAAGGGAAAGAGACTAGTACAGCAGTGCCCCAAGGGAGTGGTGAGTTTTCTGTTGGGTGGTTGGACAGAACAGGCAGCAATCGGCAATGAATTTTCTGTGAAACAAAGATGGGGAATTCAGGCGTGCCCAAATCTGTGGTCTCCCACCGCTGACCCACTTCTTGTTTTGTTTCCAGTGAAAAAGCAGGGGCAGACCGGGATCATCTCATGCATCGCCTTCAGCCCTGAACATGACCTGTACGCCTGCGCCTCCTACTCGAAGACGGTGGGGCTGTACTCCCGGGACAAGGGGATCGTGCTGACCATTCTGCAGGGCCACCAGGGAGGGGTGACACACGTGATGTTTTCACCCGATGGAAACCTGCTTTATACTGGAGGGCGGAAGGTAAGCAGGGAATCTTTCAGATGTGCGGGAGGTAACTCGGTGTACAAAAGCAAGGAAGTTATGCTGATCCTTTAAATGTCATTGGTTAATCCCTAGCTGGAGTATTGTGTCCAATTCTGGGCACCACATTTTAGGATGTTTGTGATTTGTGATATTTGTATTTAATGTTTATGCTTTCTTCTAAAAAGACATTTTAGTAAAAAATAGAAATGTTATATAAAAAAAACCTGCCACTAGGTTGTGCGAAGTCCTGGATGTATTACCCTCTGGTGCAGAATAGGAATAAAGTTGGGGGGGTGGGGGTTGGTGGGGTGTGTGTGTGATGGCGACGAGGATGGGATCATCATTATTAGGGGCTTGTTATGAGGTAGCAGTTTGGTAAAACTGAATTATTTAAAGACCCCCAGAGGACAACTTTAAACAACTGTCATAACCTATATTTTTGTATGTGTGAGATGCAACTGTAAATTCAAAAGTCAGACTACCAGTTCTCAGGAGGTTTTATATTAAACTAAATGAAACATTTTATTAATTTACACAAGCTAAATACATACACATGACTGCAAATTACTACTAGCATAACCTTTAACAAATTCATAAACTAATCTCCATTAAGGCAACAGCAACCCATAGACTTAACCAGACACCAGGCAAAATATTTTCACCGTAAAAATTCAAAATGAGTTTCACTTTGGTTCCTGTGGAGAGAGTTGTAGGCTTACAATTACTTTGATCTTACATTCCCTCTGCCCTGCACAGACAAAACTGCTATCCTTATACCTAGCACAGCTCATTGAATATAAATTCTCATTGTATCACCAGCTCTTCTAACAATAAAACCCCTTTCATAGTACCAATTTTATTCATAATATAAAACATCAACTCTTTTCTTCTCCGCCGATGCTGCCAGACCTGCTGAGTTTTTCCAGGTAATTCTGTTTTTGTTTAACATTTGCTTGATCTCTGCTACTCTGCTAGCTAGGTGTCAGATTTCACTCGCCTTCTTGAATGCTCTATTCAAAAAATGCAAATTGCTCTCTTACATCTCAAAACTAGTATACATCAAAGCACCCAGACTAGCTGGCTTTAATCCAATTAAGACACAGCCACACACTAAACCTCTATTTTAAAAGAAAAATATTTCCCAATATTATATACATTAATAGCTTCATGACAGGCTTTAGAGGCTTTTGATCCAGCTATTATGGGCTTTGTAATTTATGTCGAGTAAATGGAACAGTTTCTCATTGCAAATGAGATTGAAGAGGAAGAGCAAGCTTCGGTGTTCCTTACAGTCATCGGAATGAAAAATTTCACTTTACTGAGAAATCTCATTGTTCTTGACAAGCCAGCAGATAAAAGCTTTAAGGAACTTGTGGACATTTTGAAAAAGCACTTTGATCCCAGACCGACAATTATTGCTGAGAAATTCAAGTTTCACTACTGAGAACAGCATGAGAGAAAGTCAGTTTCCCAGTTTTTGACTGAGTTGAGAAAGGTAGCAGAACATTGTAACTTTAAAGGTTATCTGGAAAAAGCATTGCGTGATCGCTTGGTTTGTGGACTAATAAATGAAAGAATTCGGCGTAGATTGTTAGTGGAGCAAGAGTTGACACTGAAGGAAGCATTCGAGATTGCGCAAAGTATAGAAATGGCAGAGAAACAAGCTGGCGATTTGAAAGCGCATTCTAACAATGCCAAAGTTAAAATAGTAAAGTCAGGGTATACTTGCTCTCAAACATGTTATTGCGGTAATGGAATAGGGCACGATGCAGAAGCCTGTAAGTGGAAAGCCTCTGATTGTCACTACTGTGGGGGGATAAAAGGGCAAATACAGCATGCATGTAGATCAAAGGCTGATCACAATAAAGCAGTACTGCCAAGAAAAGGGCATCACGAGGAGCACACACACAAGTTGCACTTGAAAATAGACAGCTTAAAAAAACACATTACTTGGAAACAAAATACAAAAGTGAGAGTCCAGACAAGACAAAGTGAAACAAACAGCGACAATGCAGAAGAGCAATTGTATTGCATTCAGTCTGATCTGAAACTAGACGAAGGACTAAAGTTGGCATTGCTTTAAATGGTAAAATGGTTGAAATGGAGATTGACACTAGAACATCTGTTTCTATTGCTTCAGAGAAGACATGGCAGAAAATTTTCAAGAAATGCCCATTGGAGAAAACCTTCCTCCAGCTTAGCACCTACACTGGTGAGCCTGTGAATATACTTGGAAAAATGTCCATTCGAGCTCAATTTGGAGATCAAATAGCCAGGTTGCCACTTATCATTGTGAAGGGGGGGGTCACCCATCGCTTATGGGCAGGAACTGGCTAAAAGAAATTTGGCTGGACTGGAATAAAATAAATAAGGTACATTGCAACCTCATGTTGCAGCCCTTGTTAGACAAGCATACTGATGTCTTCAAAGAAGGTCTTGGAGTCATTAAACACATTGAAGCCAAACTTGCTGTGAAGGCTGAAGCTTCTCCAAGGTTCTTCAGACCACATTCAGTTCCCTACTCAATGTGACAGAAAATCGAGCAGCATCTAGAATGACTTGAAAACTTACAGATAATTGAGAAAGTTGATTATGCAGAGTGGGAAGCTCCAATAGCCCCAGTAGTGAAGGATGATAGGTCTATCAGAATATGTGGTGAGTATAAAATCACCATTAATCCTTTCCTGAAAGTGCATCAGTAACCTATACTGAAAATTGTTCGCTGCTCTGAATAGAGGTGAATTATTCACAAAGCTTGACCTATCACAGGCATTTTTGCAAATGCAGCTGAGTGAAGATTCCAGCAAGTATACAACTATCAGCACACAACAGCTCTATACCAATACAAATGACTTACCATTTGGAATTGCGTCATCACCAGCCTTATTCCAGCAGGCCATGGATAAAATACTGCAGGGCCTCCCTGGTGCAATCTGCTTCCAGGACGGCATGCTCATCACTGGGAACTACCTCCCAACTCGTTTAGAGAACCTAGACAGGGCCCTGTGTAGACTGGAAAAGTACAGCATCTGCTTTAAGAAATCCAGGTGCTCGTTCCTGAAACCCGCAGTGGAGTACCTGGGACATGTGATCGACGAAACTAGTCTCTCAACCTCCATAGAAAGTTGGAGGCAGTGGCAAATGCCCAAAAATGTTAAGGAGCTTCATTCATTTTTGGGACTTGTGAATTACTACGGCAAGTTCATTTCCAGTTTAGCTACCAAGGCAGCACCACTGAATAATCTGCTGAAGAAGAATGCAAAATGAGATTGGTCATAAGCCTGTCAGGAAAGTTTCAACGAACTCGAGCAAGAGCTCACTTCTGCTAAAGTCCTGGCCCATTTCGATGAAGTTTTGCCTGTCAGCCTGGCTTGTGATGCATCTCGTTATGGTGTTGGAGCTGTCATCTCCCACATATTTCCTGCTGGCAGTGTAAGGCCCATTGCCTACATCTCATGCACAATGTCCAAGGCAGAACAAAATTATGCCCAAATTGAGAAGGAAGCTCTTGGACTGATTTACAGAGTCAAGAAGTTCCACCAATATTTGTATGGACGTAAATTCAGGTTGATTACAAACCACAAACCTTTGACTTGGTTGCTTAGCCCAAAGTCACAAACCCTGACACTTGCCACCACATCCCTTCAAAAGTTGGCAGTGATCTTATCTGCTTACCAGTACAAAATTACATTTCGCTGTACTGAGAATCATGGAAATGCAGACGCACTTTCCAGATTTCCATTACACCACAGCTGCACAATCAGAAGTCAAGTCACTGCTTTCAATGTGAACCAAATAGACATGTTACGTGTTAAATATATCAAATTCAACTTGAAACACAGAAGGATGCTGTGCTCTCCAAAGATTACCTGTACACACAGAAGGGTTGGTGTGTACCTCGAGAAGTGACTACTGAATTTAAACCTTACTACGTGCGTAGATTTGAGCTGACTCTGAAAGACAGTTTTTTGTTATGGGGAATCAGAGTTGTTGTTCCTCCAAAATTCCAAACCTGAGTGTTAGAAGAACTTCACCTCAGTCACATGGGAATCGTCAAAATGAAAGCATTAGCTCATCTCCATGTACGGTAGTCACACCTGGATAAAGACATTGAACCACGGTCAGTGATTGCCTTCCATGCCAAGAAATTAAGTCTTCTCCTGCACCTGCCCTATTACATCCATTGGCAGAGACTTCGTGGACTTTGCCAAACCACTTATTGAACACATGTTCCTGATTGTGGTGGATGACCACACAAAGTGAACTCATGTTATTCCCATGAAGTCGACTACTTTAGCAAAGACCATTGATGCTCTCCCGAATGTGTTCACTATTTTTGGATTGCTGGAGCAGATTGTGTCTGACAGTGGCACACAGTTCACATCATGTGAATTTCGAACATTCCTGCAAAACCATGGGATCAAGCAGATTCTCATTTCACCTTACCACCCATCCTCAAATGGTGAAGTGGAGTGCTTTGTCCAGACATTTGAAACAGCCATATTGAAGGGGAGGACAGATTGGAAGTTGAAGTTAAGAACTTTTTGATGATGTATCATACCACTCCACATTCGACGACAGGCGTACCTCCTGCTGAGCAGATGTTTTGAAGATGACTGTATACCCTTTGCTGTGTCCGGATTTGAAAGGATTGATTGGTTCAAGGCAACTTGATCAGAAAAGGTCACATGACACAAGTAAACTAGCTCGTGAGTTTAATCTGTATTGGTCTGTTTGGAACACCAAAGTGGCCAGCGTCGAGGACCACTGACCTATGATGTTGAATCTTCCTGTGGAATCTGGAAGAGAGACACTGATCAGATTAGAGAAGCCAAATCCAAGGAACTAAATTTTGAGGGATCTCCAGCACAGTGGGAGATTGCTAGGAAACATCTCCAGTTGGTGAAACCTGACTTGATTCAGCTGACAAACCTGTAGCTGCAACTGTTGAACCTGAACAGAAACAAGTTGAACAGCAGAACCTTCCATTTCTAAGCAAACAAACTGAGATACCGAAGCCAACACTCCTTTCTAGGCCAAAGCAAATCTGCAAACCACCTGACTGATTTGTTCCTGGCTAAAGGGGGAGGAGATGTGATGTTTGTGTTTAATGTTTATGCTTTTTTGTAAAAGGACATTTTATTTAAAAAGAAATGTTACATAAAAAAACACTGGGGTTGGGGAGGCGGTGGGGGGGGGGCCTAAGTCCTGGATGTATTGCCCACTGGTGTAGAATAAGGAATAAAGGAGCCTTCTTTTCACACAGGAAGCTGGGGTTCAGAAGCAGATAGCTGTGTGTGTGTGTGTCTGGTGTGTATATTCTTAATTGTTAAGAAGTGACAAAACACTTCAGATTTCAAAGCCTTAAAGAGAGTGCAGAAGAGATTTACTATTTACTTGAATGATACCAGAGATGAGGGACATCAGTTACATGGAGAGACTGGAAAAGCTGGGATTGTTCAGCATGAGAATTAAAGGAAGATCTAAAATGAAGGTTACGGGAAGATTTAGTCTATTATGGAGGCGAAGTCACTTTGTGCTTCTCTAATCTCCACTGCCAGGAGGGTCAATAACCAGAGGACACAGATTTAAGATAATTAAGAAAAGAACCAGAGGGGACGATGAAGAAAAATTTTGTTGTGATCTGGAACGCGCTGCCTTTAAGGGCAGTGAAAGCAAATTCCATAATAACTTTTAAAAGGGGGATTTGGATCAACGTCAAAAGGAAAATTTTGCTAGATTATGGGGGGGAAAAGCAGGGGTAAGTGGGATTCATTAGAGGAACCAGCACAGAAAGGATGGGCCGAATGGCTTTCTGCAGTGTATAATCCTATATTCTGTCAGACAGGGGAGTATGATTGGGGGCCGCCTATTTTAAACCACATCCCAATATCAATTTCAATCTTTCAGCCGGCCCAACGAGACTCCTTGATACCTGCTCAAGTGAGCACATGGTCCACCTCACCGGAGTTGTACTCAGTACTATTTTCTACTGCCTCTTTTCCGAGTACTCTGTTCTCTCATGTTCCCCTAAGGATCCCGAAATTTTGTGCTGGGACCTACGCCAGCCTGGCAAAGTGCTGTTCTCCATGCTACGCTCAGCGACCACCAATCAGAGAATGTACTTCGATTTGGATCTGTGAGTAATCCTTTAACTACTTTCAGTGAGTTGCCGGCTATTGGTTGGTGATTACAAGGCTTTTGTTTCCCCAGTATGTCTACTGACAAAGTTGTAGCCAGGCAGCAAGTCCCTCTGGTTCGCTACTGAGTTGGACGGAGTTTACACGCTGCACATCGTGGCCCCCCCCCCACCCGCACCCCCTCTGCTGGTGATCAGAGTCTGCTATTACACTATGCCCTCTTGGATGAACGTAAAAGATCCTGTAGTGCTTTTTGAAGAAGAACAGGTGAGTTCTCCCCCCACCACCTCTGGTGTCCTGACCAACATTTACCCTTCGACCAACCCCGAACAATAAAAGGCGATCTGATCATAAAGACATCATTTGCTGTGAACAAATTGCTGCGTCTCCAACATTGCATGAACACCCTGCTTGTCCCTCCACAGTTATGGGCGCTATGTAGTCAGCGGGAACACAGAGGGAACAGTTTCCGTGTGGGACACCACGTTACCGCCGGCTGAGGGGCCAGACTCTATCCTAGATCCAATTCTTCAGTTCCACACTCAGCAGGACTGTGTTAATGGGATAAGGTAAGCTGTAGCATGTTCTCCATGGAAGCTGTTTGTAGGTGCATTGGTGATGCCGAGTGGAAGGAGAAATAGGTTAGGGGACAAGGAGAGGGAGGTGGGCAACAATCCCAATGTGAGGATTAAAGGAACATCCTAAATGAAGATCTTGAGCCTGGTGGATATATTGAGATTTGTGCAGTTGTTGAAGTTGAACTGTTTGGGGAGCCACTGAAAGTTGTGTTTTTTGACCCTGAGCTGAACTTGCAAAGGCATTTCCTCTCCATCACCAAGACAGTCTGCATCCACTTCCATAACATCGCCCATCTCCTTCCCTGCCTTAGCTCATCTGCTGCTGAAACCCTCATCAACGCCTCCATTACCTCCAGACTTGACCATTCCAATGGATTCCTAGCCAGCTCCTCCACCCTTCATAAACTTGAGCTTGTCCAAAACTCTGCTGCCCATGTCCTAACTTGTGCTAAGTCCCATTCACCCATCACACCATGTGCTCATTGACTCACATTGGCTCTCCATCTGCAATGTGTTGATATAAAAATTCTCATCCTTTTTCAAATCCTTTCATGGTCTTGCCCCTCCTTATCTCTGTAAACTCCTCCAGCCCTACAACTATCCGAGATATCGGCACTCCTCCCATTATGGTCTTTTACGCATCCCCAATTTTAATCGGTCCACCATTGGTGGTTGTGCCTTCAGCTGTCAGGGCCCCAGACTTTGGAATTCCCTCCCTAAATCTCTCCGCCTTTCTACATCTTTTTACTCTTTTAAGACGTTCCTTAAAACCAACCTCTTTGACTAAGCTTTTGGTCACCTGTCCTAATATCTCCTGAAGTGGCTCAATTTCAAATTTCTGTGTGGAAATGCTCCTGTGAAGGATGTCGGGACATTTTACTATGCTAAAGGTGCTCTATAAATGCAAGGTGCTGTTAGAAGCCCTGGCAATCTCAGCAATGTTCTACTGCTTACCTCATACGTTAAACTCTGACCCCGTGGCTTGCTCCCCCTTCCGCAGCCTGCACCCGCACATGACCCTGTTGGCCACGACCTCGGGGCAGCGCAAGTTTCCGGAACCAGCCGAGAGCGAGGATGAGGGCAACGGGATCCTGATGACACACCGCAACATCAGGGCTGAGAACTCCATGAAGCTGTGGCTCTGCTCTCAGCGGCCTTCCCTGGCGACACAGGCCGGCTATCCAGGAAGCAACTTGCAAACCAAGGGCTCTGTGTTGGAGCTAGATTAACTGGTGCTCATAGCGCTGCCTTGTGTATGGTAGAGAGGGGGTGGGGGGGTGGTGTGGGGCGGGCATGGTGGAGTGTTTCCACATTGAGACAAAAATTGCTCCCCATCGAACGGGGTAACGTTATGTTTCTCTTGTTTTTCTGTGAGGCTGACTGTCTGCCCCTAAATGGGGCACTCCAAACCCGCAGGCTTCTTGCTTGAGATTAGTGAGGTCTTTCAGCTGCTCCAGGCCGCGAGAGAAAGGCTTCCCTTTATTTTTTTTTCAGGGCCTCTTAGACTTCAGGTGTTATGGAAACGTTAAGTAGAAGGGAGAGTGACATGTTTTTCTACTAGCCTGTAATTCATCACTGAATAGGCTTTGCGGTTCGAGAGGCTACAGCAATATGTGGAGTATCATCACTGTGGACACTAAACAGAGAGGGAGGAGCTTTTGTTCAAGGCAGTGCTGGGGCATGTTGGTGGGTCAAAAACGTAATAACTACATCTAATCCTGTTAAACCAAACCTGGGAGCACTTGGCAACTCTGGCTACCTGAAGTGGAAAGTATTCTAGATATCAGGGAGCTTGACTCTCTAACTAACCCTGTGCTGTACCTGCCCTGGGAGTGTTTGATGGGGACAGTGTAGAGGGAGCTTTACTCTGTATCTAACCCCGGCTGTGCCTGCCTTGGGAGTGTTTGATAGGGACAATGTAGAGGGAGCTTTACTCTGTATGTAAGCCTGTGCTGTACCTGTCCTGGGAGTGTTTGATGGGGACAGTGTAGAGGGAGCTTTACTCTGTATCTAACCCTGTGCTGTACCGGCCCTGGGAGTGTTTGATGGGGACAATGTAGAAGGAGCTTTACTCTGTATCTGACCCCGTGCTGTACCTGTCCTGAAGACAGTATGTGTCTGGGCGATCAATGTTCCAGCCCTTGCATGTAATTCTTCTGATCTTCTCAAGCAAAAAAATTCCAAAAGCTTGCGATTGTGAATGTCAAATGGAAGATAAAGGAATGGCTGTTGCACAAGGATTGAAAGGGCTGGGTGAGGGTGCCAGAGGGATGCAATATTCATCAATCATTTTAAATACTTTTCAAAGAATGATATTTTCATAGTCTCGAGGAACCATACTCACCATAAATACTATGATCCCTACATCTCCCTGACTCTCAATCCCTCCAAATAAATGCTGACATCTGGAAAAGGCAACAGTGTGACTGAGGGAACAGGTGGATTAGTGTTTTGAACAGAGACTCCCTGAGTCGGAGCCTAGGATTCTGATGGCGTCACGTTCCTTTCAGATGTTGACCAGCTGTTTAATATTTAGTGTGTGTTTTACCTTGTTTAAATTTTGCACTGGGTTCATCGAATGTGCAGGCAAGGCCTTGCTGCAATTGATTGCACCCCAAGATCCTGTTTGAGCAAAACATCCTGTAGCTAGAAACCATTGGAATAACCCCTACGTTTTCTGGATTGAAAAGGATAAGCCAGGGTCTGTGCTTCGGAGCCCTCCACTGTGCAGCTAACAGGGAGGACAGAGAAGGTGTCTGGCCCAACGGGTCTCTGTGCTCTACACGAGCCCCCTCCCACCTCTCTTCATCTCACCCTATCAGCATATGCGTCTGTACTATTCAACTCAACCTTTCCTGCATTCGTGAGTTCCACATTCTCACCACACTCTGGGTAAAGAAGTTTCTCCTGAATTTCCTATTGGATAAGATCATAAGAAATAGGAGCAGGAGTAGGCCATTCAGCACCTTGTGCTGCTCCACTATTCAGTAAAATCATGGCTGATCTGATTGTGGATTTAACTCCACTTTCCTGGCTGTCCCCCATAACCCTTGACCCCCTTGTCAATCAAAACTCTGTCTAATCCAACCTTGAATATATTCAATGACTCGGGAAGAGAATCCCAAAGACTAACAACTAACAACCCCCTCAGGAAGAAATTCCTCCTCATCTGCATCTTAAATGGGGGACCCCTTATTTTGAAATTGTGACCCCCTAGTTCTAGATTCCCCCATGAGGGGAAATATCCTCTCAGCATCCATCCTGTCAAGCCCCTTTAGAACTTATATATTTCAATAAGATCACCTCTTATTCTTCTAAATTCCAATGAGTATAGGCCCAACCTGCTCAACCTTTCCTCACAAGACAAGCCCCTTCATCCCAGGAATCAGCCTATTGAACTTTCTCTGAACTGCTTATTTGCTGGATTTATCAATGACTAAGTTTTATTGATTGCCTCATGGTTAGGGTTTTCCCTTACAGTGAAAACGTCTCTGCGTTTACCCTGTTAAACTCTCTCATGATTTTAAAGCCTTAACCCCTCATTTGTACATGTGAGAGCCCAAAGCTACATACATTATTTCAAGCAACCTAGTCACAGGAACAAAACGCTGAGAAACAGACCGGTGCCAGAGGCTTATATGCTAACTGATTAAAATTACATTCTGTTGATATCCATGGGATTTTTACCAGCTTCGGTGGTCCACAATTCCGTCTAATTTTCCATCGCTTGTAGCCCACAAAGGATTATTCCCTCTACTCAGGGACTGCCCGTGCAGACAGATTAAATTTCCCATCTAATTACTCGGGGATTTTTCAGAGAGCTGAGGGAAGTGATCAAATTTTGCAACTCTGGCTATTTATTTTGTAAAAAAACACAGGAACTGGCAGCCAGGACGATGACGTCTAGTCTTTGGCCTTTGCAGGGAGACCTCCTTGCTGCGTTTCCAAAAACAACCACAGTTGAAGTCGAGGCCAGCTAGCTGTGCTTGGGCTGAGATTTAATTGACTGCAGATGGGGCTCCCTCTTCTGCAGGGGTCCTGTAACTAGCAGCTGCAGCCTTCAGGTTAGGATTTTCAGTTCAATTTCTATCAGTCCTGGCTCTCTGGGATCTGAATACGGCCTAGCCTGACCGATGCTTGGTTTATCAAAGACTTTTGATGGCCAGCAGTCAGTTTATAGCAGCTCGCCTTGGCTGTTGCCCGTATCAGTCCTCGAGTCGCTGATCTCTTTGGCTTTGCTTATCACAGTCTTGGAGCTGGAGCTGGAATTTAGACCAGTCCTGGTCCTCCAAGACCACTGGGTCACACGCTTCTTGTGGGGAGAGGGTCGGAACATTAAATAGGGGGAAGGATATTGAACTTGCATAGCGTTTTTGTGCCTTGTCGATGGAGGGGAGGGGTCACCTGGATCAGTGCTGATGGAGCTAATGTCGATTTGAAGGCTACAATCACCCTCACTGCCCTTGGACAAGGAAGGGAGAGAATTCATCCAGGCGTAATCCTCTCCACCACTATCCAGTCCTCGAGTGTGTGTGTTGGGGACAGCCAGTTCCCCAGGGAGCAGAGCCAAGATGGGGGCAGCGACTTTAGGACAGAAGGGGTGGGAGGGTTTGGGCTCTGTGGTAGTTGGGGCAGGGTGGAGAAACGGGGACAGGGGGCTGCAGTTAGGGATTCACCACTGCTGAGACGGTAGTGGAAGCTGCAGCTTAAATAATGGACAGCGATAATGAGAATGGAGTTGAAAGCCAATTTCTGATGCATTGGAAGCAAATTGTGTAAAGAGGTAATCAGAGAGCCTTAATACTCTGTGTAACTGAGTTATTAATTGCTGTTTTGTTCGTACACAGTTAGGAGGATATTTTTGCTCTAGGTCTGTTGAATAAGTTGCATGGGTTTTTTTTTGTTTCAGAAATTTACTATTTTAATAAAATAATATCTCCCATTGCAGATAAGTGAAATCAGTTTCCCTGCTGGTTCCAGCCATTTTAGCACTTCCCACTCCATTGGCACCATTCTTGATGGGCTCGATCCAAGCAGTCGTTTGTTTAGCAAAACATAACCCGCTCCTTCCCCTCCCACCCCAGTGTTTAAGGTGGGCTGTTGTCTTCCCGTGTGAGGTTAGGAGTAAGGATGGGTGCGAGGCAGTTATTTGATCTCGGATTACTGAGTCAGCAGATTCCCCTCCCTATGTGTGGGAAGCAAGACCTGTTTTCACCTGTTTGGTGCTCAGTGGGGCGAGGTGTTTCAAGTTTTCTCGGCTGATGGTGGGAAGCAGGCTTTTTAGCCAGCTTGTTTCTGGGCTGATTTTGGGCAATTGTTTCACTGCTGTGCTGGGGTGGGTTGGGTGGAGAGGAACAGATTTACAAGAGAACAGGGGAGATGAGTGGGAGTATCCCATGCTTGAGAGAAGACTGGCAAGCCTGGCATATCACTCTGTAAGTATTAACACTGCCCGCTCAGGCCTGACCTGGACTGATTATCCCACACTGAAGTGGATGAGGAAGGTCAGTGCTTTCATACAACATCCCCTCCTTCCCCATCGCCCACTCTAACTGAGCTGTTAAGCCATTTATAACAAATGTGGGGGCTTTGGCCCAGAGCCTCTCTGTATGTCAACACCAGAGGCTCGTTACTTGAATGTTTATAAGAGTTCAATTTTTGTACAGTTTTATATGTTATCAATAAAAAAAATTAAAGATCAACTTGTGTTTGTGCCTCTTTGCTCATTTGAATTACCAGTCTCCGAGTCACATTCTGTCTCTGCTTCGCACTAAACTACTTTTACTAGGGAATCTACAGTGGCCCCGCTATCCCTGACTTGAATGGAGATGATTGGATCACACCCAGAGATCCCACTGCTCTCAGTGACTGGAATTGATTTGTTGCACAGAACTATCCGCCACTGGTTGCATTTTACTGGAGAAATCACCCTGCTGTCAGCGGGAAACTTTTCTGTGACTTCCAGTTTGCTGCACTTTTTTGAAACCGACAGCACAGAAGGAGACCATTCGGCCTGTCGTTCCTGTGTTGCTTTTTGAAGAAGCGGTTTGCTTAGTTCCACATCCCTGCCTTTTGTCGGTGACCCTGTAAGTTCCTCATGCTGTTGAATCGAGTCTCTGTGGAATTAAATTCTGTTTTCTCTAAGTATTAGTATGGTATTAGCCAGGGCCTCTGGATTACTTGTACAGTGACATTACCACTATGCCACCTTCTCCCTTAGGGCTGTGGCTGAATGGGGAGTATTATCACCACCTGAGTCAGAAGGTTGTAGGTTCAAGCGCTACTGCAGAGACTCGAGCATAAGATCCCTCTATTGCCTCGTTTTCTCCCCTCCACCATCTTTGTAACCTAATCCAACCAACAACCTTCCCAGATCTCTGCACTCCAATTCTTGTGCATCCCCGATTTTAATCACTGCACCATTGGCATCCGTGCCTTCAGCTGTCTGGACCCGAAGCTCTGGAATTTCGTTCCTGAACCTCTCCTCTCCCCCTTTAAGCTGGTCCTTAAAAACTATCTCTTTCACCAAGCTTTTGGCCGCCTACCCCAATAGACAGAAAATGTTGGAAAAGCTCAGTAGGTTTTTTTCATTTGTTCATGAGATTTATTGCCCATCACTAATTGCCCTTGAACTGAGTGGCTTGCTAAGCCAGTTAAGAGTCAAACACATTGCAGTGGGTCTGGAGTCACATGTAGCCCAGAATGGGTAAAAGCAGCAGATTTCCTTCCTTAAAGGACAATAGTGAACCAGATGGATTTTTACAATTGACAATGTTTTTTTTAATGGTCGTCATTTGACATTTTTAAGTCCAGATTCTTATTGAAGATAATTCCACCATCTGCCATGGTGGGATTTGAACCTGGGTCCCCAGAGTATTACCCTGAGTCTCTGGATTACCAGTCTAGTGACAATAACACTACACCATCACCTCCCCAGCAGCAGCTGTGGAGAGAGAAACAGAATTAACGTTTCGAGTCTGTATGACTCTTTAGAACTGAAGAGAACTACTACTCTTTAGCTCTGAAGAGTCATCCGGACTCGAAACGCTAAATCTGTTTCTCTTTCTACAGATGCGGCCAGACCTGCTGAGTTTTTCCAGCATTTTCTGTTTTTATTTCAACATCTGCAGTATTTTGCTTTTATCCTCATCAAATTTTTGTGAGCTCTCCTTGAAGCACCTTGAAATGTTTTATGATGTATAGGAGGAGATAGTGGTAAAAATCACTGGACTATTAATCCAGAGGTCCAGGCCTAATGCTATGGGAACACAGGTTCAAATCCCACCACGGCAGCTGGTGAAATTTGAATTCAATTAATAAATCTGGAATATTAAGCTAGCCTCAGTAGTGATGACCATGACAACTATCATCGATTGTTGCCCTTTAAGGAAGGAAACCTGCTGTCCTTACCTGGTCTGGCATGTGACTCCATGGCAATGTGGCTGAATCTTAACCACCCTGTGAAATGGCCACTCTGTTCAAGGGTATTTAGGGATGGGCAACGAACGCTGACCTTGCCAGCAACAACATGGATAACTAGGGATGAGTAATGCAAATTGTCCTGAGAACAGCTGTATGAGGAATTATGTAGGACTGCTATCAGCAACTGGGATTGCTGAATCCAGTATTATATTCTATAGCACTCATCAATGGTACATAAGTAGGAGATGCCATCTTCTGGCGATATGGGTGAGTGCAACTGCAGGATTCCAGACAACAGCAATCTGCATTTATCTAGCATCTTGAACATAGTAAAATGTCCCAAGGTGCTTCACAGGAGTGATTATCAAACAAAATTTGTCACTGAGCCACAAAGTGAGAAATCAGGACAGGCTTTGTCAAAGAGGTAGATTTTAGATAGCGAGGAGACGCTAATTGTGAAGTGAAGGGAATGGGAGAGATGTACAGGAGGCCGGAGTTGGAAAAGTGCAGAGATCTTGGAGAGTTGTAGCCATGGGAGCCTAGCTTCTCTAGTCAGTAACACCAATCATTCAGTTGTCCACAGGTATACACTGGTTTATTATTTGCCAGAGGAAATTGGTTCATTTATTGATTCTTTGTCTTTTTTGCAACAGCCAGAATGGCCTATACCTGTTCCTAGGTGATGACCTCTTGTCCTCTCACCCCACCACCAGATTGCTCCTCATCCCCTCTGCGCCACCATTTTTGGTAGGAGACTTCAGTCCCCATGCTCCACATTCTGCAACTCTCCTCAACCATTTTTTATTTCGGTACCTCTCTCCCATCCTTCAGGAATCCTGGAAAGAAGGAACTTCAAATGGGTCCTTACCTTATCCGAAAGTGATTTCTAATTGACAATTAATTCTGAAGTCACTGTGCTGCTTTTGCATGGCTTTAGGAGCAGAAACTGTGGTCGCAGTTTTAATGTCAAGTTCCCTAAGCAGTCCAATGCCCTGCTAGAGAGCAAGTGTAACATCCAGGGTGTCACCCACAGAAGGTGACATTTAGGGTATTGTGAGTCTTGTGATTTTCTAACTAGAATGCAGAGACGGTGGACTTGGCTAGGTTTGGCTGCAGTCTCTACTTGTGGAAATATTCAGCTGTTTTTGACAGGCCAGAGTTTAGTGTGGCTTCCATATCCTGGAAAGGTTTTGCCTGAGTTGTCAAGGTAATATTGTCGGCACAAATAAATTTTCATGATGTTGTGGGCATGTCATTTATGTTAAGCGTCAGTGCCCAGTGGGAAACCATTGTTGAGTGTTCTTGGAGATCTGACCGTGTGTTGTGGGCTGGCCTTCATCTCTCTCTTGCTCAGAAATGTCCACAGCAGCCGGAGTAGTTTGGCCCATGGCAGCAGCAGGGACAGTTTGGGCATCAGTCCATGTTTCCACACAGTATCATAGGCTGAGGAAAGTTCTATGAAAGTGGCTTCAGCCTTGAGCTTGCGATGAAAACCAGCCCCAATATGGTGATAGCAAGGACTATAACTAACTGCATTGCGACATAAAGCCAGCTTGCTTTTGGGGGAGGGATGAGTTGGTGATGAGGATATTTCTTAAATGTGTCACTCCCAGGAGCTTATAGGTTGTACAGAGCAGTGAATGGGGCCTGTAGCTCCCAGGCTCATCTGGCTTCCCTGGTTCTAGCAGGGCTATTACCATCGCCTCACACCAGTTTTGTGGAATGTGGCCATTCTTCCCCACAGTTGAGAAGAGAGACAGTAGCCATTGTATTGCCAGTGGGCCAAGAAGGTGCAGGAAGTCCAATGGGATACCATCTTTCTCAGCAGCTTTGCCCCTTTGTGTGGTTGTTAGGCCAGCATCCAGTTCCACGAGGGTAAAGTTGACAATGTGGAAGACTCTGGACAATTCACCATTGTGCTTGTGGTTGCACAAACAGTAAATGACTGATCATTTAATTTGGATGGGGTTGGTTGACAGAGGGACATTATCTGGAACACCAGAAGAAGCTCCTGCGATTCTCACTTACTGACATGGATACTTTCCGTCCAGCTGAATAGACGATCGGCCTTGATTTAACATGTCAGCTAAAAGATGGCGTCTCTGACAGTGTAGCACTCTCCAGACAGTGATAGGGATTGTCAGCCTGGATTCTGCCCTCAAGTCTCTGGAGCAGGATTTGAACTGGGACTCGAGCTTGAGATGTCTTGGGTTTCAGATGGACTAGCAAAGGCAACACGCCCCACCTTATAGTTCCCTTCCCCTTGAAATGATGAAGCCAGGCCAACACTCAACAAAAGACAGTCTCCAATCTTGCACAATTGGCAATAGGTTCAGAATGTGTACAGTCTATGGAATGAGGGGTCTCTGGCTCTTCACTTCTCTCCCCGTGGTCTTGTCTGTACCCAGATGTCCCTGTAAGGGGAGCACGTAATGTCCACTCAAGCCATTTGACCAGGATATTGAGTTTCACAGACAAATAATATTGTGGATTACCATTGTACATCTCTATAGCTCATTATCATTGTTTCAATGCTCTTCTGCCTGGCCTCCTCTTGTTTGTAAACCAAACCACATCCAAAACTGCCCTACCCCATATCATAACTTACAGCCAGCCCCAACCCTGTGCTCACTGACCTGCTTCGGCCACCAGTTCAGCAATGCCTTGATTTTAAAATTCACATCCTTGTTTTCAAATCCCTCCACAGCCCCGTTCCCTCCTTAACTCAATAACCTCCTTCAGCCCCACACCCTCTGCGACCTCTGTGTTCCTCCAATTCCACCCTCTTGTGCATCCCCCCCTATTTCCATTGCTCCACCATTGGCCGCCTTGACTTCGGCTGCTTGGCCCCTAAGCTCTGGAACTCCCTCCCTAAACCTCTCCACCTCTCTCTCTCTTCCCCCCTTTCAGAAGCTCCTTTTATTAAAAAAAACACCTCTCTGCTGAAGCATTTGGGGCCTGTCCCAATATCCCCTTAGATGTCTGGGTGTCAAATTGTGTCTGATAGCTCCTGTGGAATGCATTGGGAGGTTTTACCACAATATTAAACGTGCTAACGGCAAGTTGGCTTTTCTTAATAATTACATTAGTGATGAACTGCTCATAGCGTTTGTTGAAGCTAATTTTCTGTTTACTGACACTGGGAGCAACCCTGATTGAAAGATTAACGCGTGAGAACTCAATTATTGCTGGAGGGGGTTGGAAAGTGACAGCTCCCTAACTCTGGAATGAAGTGGGAGGAGCTAGACAGGGGAAAAAAAGTTGGAAAGGAACTGAAACAGTCTGATTTCATAAGTTTAAGAGGAAGGGGATCAGGAGGTTGGTGTGAGTTGGCTGCATTTGGGCTGGGTCGGTCTGCAGTTTGTGAGGCAAGGGAGGATTGAAGGATAAGGAGAAACTGACAGCCGGGAGTGAAATCTACATCCCCCTGGTGAGTTCTGCGCTTCGGAATGAAAAAATCACCAGACAGGGTGAAACTCCGTGTGGACCCGGAAGTTACACGGGACTAAATGAAATTAACTTTAAACCATTAAGACGCATATATGTGTGTGTTTAAAAAAGCACGAACGTTGGGACTTCCTGCAACTTCTACCAGTGAAGAAGTTGGCCCGATTACAGTTGTGAGCTGTTTTCGTTTGGAAACTGAATTGTGCTCAGTGACAAGTCAAGCAATTTAAAACCGCTTCACGTTTCAGTAGAAGTAGGGTCAACAGGAACGACGTTTTTTTTTTATATATATATATTCTCTCTGTTCATGCGAGCCTGCTCCCCACCCCTCCCTTCCTTTACCCAGTTCTCAAGACTGTGGGACCATCCTCCACTGTGTGTGACTCGTCTATTGAAAGTTGTCACATATATTCCCCTCTCTTCCTTGTCCAGATTGTCTTCAAAACTGGGCAGTTTGCGCCCAGTCTCTGCAAAGCTGTTCGCTGAGTGCCAGTCACCTCTAGTTGTGAACATGTGGGTGGGAGTGACACTCCTAGTGCCGGTACCAAGGGGGTTCCACACTGTCAGCCTTTCGGATGAGACATTGAAACCAAGGCCCAGTCTGCCCTCTTGAATAGCCACTATTTTGAAGAAGAGTAGAGTTGGTGGGGAGCTCTCATCAGTGTCCTGGGGTCAACATTTATCCCTCAACCAGTATTGCTAAAAATCAGATTATCTAATCATCACATTTCTGCTGTGCACAAATTGTCTGCCACATTTTTCTATGCTACAACTTCGTTGACTATAAGGTACTCGGTGATGGCCTGAGGTTGTGAAAGGCACTATATAAATGCAAGTCTTTTTCTTACAACCCATTTATTGAGGGGTTTTAAAAGCTTGGGTTATGTCCTCATTTCATTCGTGAATCGCTTCGCTCTAGTTATAAACTTATGCAGCCTATTCTGGTTTCCGCCCTTGGAGGTAATAGTTTCTCTGCACCTACCTGATCGTATCCTTTTAAAGATTTTAATCAGATCACTGCTCAAATTTTCTGTAATCAAGAAAATGCAAGCCAATTTAAAGCAAACTGTCCTCTTAACTTAACCCTGAAAGCCCTGGTCTCATGGTCCATCTTGTTTGTGATGTCTCTCTGAAAGAGCTCATCCTAATCCCTACCCCCCTGTCCTTTCACCTCACCATTTCTTTTCCAAATATTTCACCCCTTAGAACAACTGGTTCTTTATCCTGCTGCTGCCATTTTTTTTCCACGTGGAACTCGTGATCTAACATCCTTTGGACCCACGACGTTCCGACTAAATGATCTCTTTAACCTCCTCCAGCCCTACAACACTCTGAGATATCTGCACTCCAATTTCACATCTCGAATTTCAAATACTCCACCAGTGGTGGCTGTGTTTTCAGATCCCTGGACCCTAAGCTTTGGAATTCATTCTTTAAACCTGTCCGTCTGTTTCTCTGTCTGTCTGTTTCTCTACCTCTCTCCATCGCTCTCGCTCTCCTCCTTTTTAAGATGCTCCTCTTTGACCAAGCTTTTGGGTATCTGTCCCAATATGTGGCTCAGTGTCAGAAATGCTTTTATTGATAGCTCTTTTGTTAAACACTGTGGGAAGTTTGAGTGTCAGTTGCTAGATAGTACAGAACTTAAATATTGCTGAAAAGAGAGACATGCTGCTGAAGCTTTTTATCTTGCACTCTACAGGACAAATGCAAGAATGCCAAATTTCAAACAATCACAACAATTTATACGACAGGAGAAAAGGGTATTGATTAGGCAAGGCATTGCCATGGAGAAAGCAATAGGGAACTATAGGCTCCCCAAGCTCCCGGGTAATTCAAAAAAGGGGCCAGACTTAAACAAATTCCTTTTGTTTGCAGAGAATGAGTCCCTGTGTGTGAAGATATGTCACTTCTAGCAAAAGAAGTGACCAAAATTGGTTGCTAGTGTAGCTATTGGCACATTCAGAGTTGTTCAGCAAGTGCTGCCCAATCGCAGAATCACATCGAAAAGTGGACAAGATAATCAGTTGAGTTTGTAACATGGCTCATTTACGCTTGCTAGAAGCAACATACATTCACATGCAGGAACTCATTCTCTGCAAACAAAAGAAATACCCAGGAGCTTGGGGAGCTTATAGTTCCCCGCTGCTTTCTCCATGGCAACACCTCAGCCAGTCAGAGTCGACTTGCCAATCGGCATCCTTTTCTCCTGTAAAATAAATTGTTGCGATTGCTTGAAATTTTGTATTCTTGCATTTGTCCTGTTGAGCAAGATGAAAAACTTCAACAACATGCCTCTGTCTTTTCAGCAATATTCAAGTGTTACTATGTCAAAGGTGCCATATAAATGCAAGTTGGTAATGAGAAAATGCTACCCACTGATCCACAGTTGCTTCTCTAACCTGGTGTCCCTTCTCCTCCTCCCCCTTCTTAAGCTCTAGAAGTATGGTATGGATTCAGGAGGAGAATTGCTCAGTTCCCTGATATCTCACTCGGACTCCAGTCAATCACAGCTCATCGAGCAGAAGCCACTGGCAGGACCAGGATCCGGTTCCTCCGACGACGATGAGGGCTTTCAGGACTGCGAGCAGAAGACGCCTGAGGGTCAGGGAGATGCGAGTCAGAGGGGTTTGGAAGCCTCAAGGGAGTCAGACGGCCTCCTGGTTGGAGGGAGCAGTGCTGCCAATCCAGTAGAGGGCCTCTCGGCGCCGAGGAACAATAACACCCCAGCAGCAGCTCAGCCAACCAAGGCTCCTCCAACGCCGGGGACCTTACTGCCAGATGAAGCAGGGAATGATATGCCCATCATGGACTGGGAGGCCTTAGAGAACCACATCGCTGGCCTTCAGCTCCGGGAGAATGAGAAACAGGCACGAGAACAGAGCCGCAACCCAACCGTTGTGGCCACAGACCATTTGGTGAGTGGACGTTCGCTGGGGTTTTGGTCAGTTATGTGTCTGATACCTGGAAGTTCGCTGCAAGAGAGCTTCTGAACCAATCGAGACCGGAATCTAAAATATAAACAATGCTGGAAACACACAGCAGGTCTGGCAGATTTTTTGGGATGGACAGATTTTTGGTGCCTCAGGAAATCGAGGGATATGGGGATGGGGATGGGAGCAGGAAAGTATAGTTGAAGCCCAAGATCAGCCATAATCGTATTGAATAGCAGAGCAGGCTCGAAGTGCCACTCCTGTTCCTATTTCTTGTGTTCTTTGTGGCAGCATCTGTGCAGAGAGTAAAACATAGTTAATATCTCGGTGGGGGGTGGGGTAAAGGTGGTGGAGAACTGCTGAAGTAAAAACAGAAAATGCTGGTAAAACTCAGCAGGTCTGGCAACATCTGTGGAGAGAGAATTAGAGTTAACAACTGGAGTCTGTTTGACCCTTCCTCAAAGCCAATTGCCATCTCCTTTTGCCTTACACCACAATCCCTTTTTTGTCTTCTAATCTCTCCTGCTTTCCACCCTATCCCTTTTGTTCTTAATTCTTCTCTCTCCTTTCTCTTCCTCTGTACTTGCTTAAAACCCTGTTGCATCTTGAACGTTTTCCAGTTCTGATATATGTATGTCTCTCTCTCTCTCTCTCTCTCTCCTCTCTCTCCTGAATGATTGCAGCAATTTCAGTTTTTATCTCAGATTTCCAGCGTCTGCAGTATTTTTCCTGTTTTTTGCTATAACCAGTGGGAAAACCATACGGAGGTGTCCGAGTGAGCATCTCTCCCTCAGCCCTCCCACTTAAGCCCTGAGAATCTAAGCTCAAGTTGGCAAGAGTCGACGTTGAGGAGGCCCACACACCTGTGTGAAGGGAACTGCATGGGTTCAACCGCCTCATGTCGTTCAGCTCACTAGCAAACTATCCAATGCCTGTCTATCCTAGTGAGACACTTGCTCCATGGAGTCTATGCCTCCATTAGCAAGACTAGTTTTGCTGAAAATAGAGACATGCTGTTGAAGCTTTTCATCTTGCACTCATCATGAGAGATGCAAGAATGCCAAATTTCAAAGAGAGTAACGATTTATACCGCATGAGGAAAGGGGTCTGATTGGTTGAGGTGTTATCATGGAGAATGCACCTGGGAATGACTGACTCCCAATGCCTAGACATGTGACTTTTGCTAGCAGAGGGCTTGTCCTTGCGTCTGAATATATGTAAATTCTAGCACATAAGTGAGCCACATTGTGAGCCTGATTGATAATATTAAATTGGCTATTAGTGTAGTTCTTTGCACATTTGGGATTGTTCAGTATGAGCTGTCTAATTGCAGAATCACATTTCACGTTAGAGTTTGGCAAGCATGGGCTTGTTGAGTACGGTCAGTACTCTGCCTATTGTCAGAGGCCCGGGAGAATGTGCAGGGAATTACCAGTTCCAGGCTCCCATCTCAGTTCCAGGCTCCCATCTCAGTTCCAGGCTCCCATCTCAGTTCCAAGCTGATCCTGAGCAGGCTACCCCCCTCCATCTTGTCCCCAAGAATAGATGGATGACTGGGAATTTATTTACTAAAACTAGGATGAAAGGTTTGGTAGAGGTGGTCAAAACCAGGAGGGGTCTGGACAGAGCAGAGAGGGAGAAACTGTTCCCATAGGCAGACGGGTCAAGAACCAGAAGACACTAAGTGAAGGTGAATGGCAAAAGAAGCAATGGCAACAGAGGGAAAAACATTTATTATGGTTAGGATCAGGAATGCACTGCCTGAGAGTGTGGCAGCGGCAGATTCAATTGTCACTTTCAAAAGGGAATTGGATAATTATATGAAGAGAAGATTGCAGAGGTATGGGGAAAGGCGGGGGTGTGGGATGAGCTGAGTTGTTCTTGCAGAGAGCCAGCACAGACATGACTGGCCAAATGGCCTCCTTCTGTGGAGTAACCATAGACTCATAAATGTTTACAGCACAGAAGGAGGCCATTTGGCCCATTGTGTCCGTGCTGGCCAACAAAGATCTGACTGCACTAATCCCATTTTCCAGCATTTGGCCCATAGCCCTGGGGGCTATGGCAACACAAGTGAATATCTAAATACTACCTAAATGTTATGAGAGTTTCTGACTCAACCCTCCTTTCAAGCAGTGAGTTCCAGACCCCAACGTCCTCTGGGTGAAAAGATTTCTCAACTCCCCTCTTAGCCTTCTACCTTTTACCTTAAACCTATGACCCCTGGTTACTGACCCCTCTTCTAATGGAAAAAGTGCCTTCCTATCCACCCTATCTATGTCCCTCAAAATCTCATACACCTCTATCTGATCTCCTCTCAACCCCTTCATTGCTCCAAGGAAAACAACCCCAGTCTATCCAATCTTCCCTCATAGCCTACCCAATCTTCCCTCCAGCCCAGGCAGCATCCTGGTAAACCTCCTCTGAACCCTCTTCATTATAATGTGGTGACCAGAACTGCACACAGTACTCCAGTTGTGGACTAACCAGCGTTTTATACAGTTCTAGCATAACCTCCCTGCTCTTGTATTCTATGCCTCAGCTAATAAAGGCAAGTATCCCTTACTCCATATAACCACTCTGTGATAAAGTGAAGGATCTGGGAGAGGTACAGCATATGGCATACCTATTCATGCTATTTTATTCCTGGGTGGGAGAGAGTCCGAGAGCTGTTTGAGAGCGAGAGAGGGGTAGATATATCAGAGAGTATTATGTTAAAAGGTTATGATATGGTTCACTTTTCTATTCCAGCCCTTGGGGAGGAGAAAGATGGATGGTGCACACAGATTCACATCCCGGGAAAGAACCGATAATAGTAGTTGGCAGATGACGGGTTTTAGCTGCACCACACGGTAAGGAGCAGGTAGCATTACCTGGAAACTATATTCTGTTACCCAGAGCCGAGACTGACCAGGTGCAAAGTCACCACATCCACCCTCCGAGCAGAACCTGTCTGCCGTGGATCAGTAGGTAGCTTGCTTGCCCTTGCTCTCGTGCTCCCCCTTCCTCCCCTGAGTCAGAAGGCTTGTGGGTTCAAATCCCACTCCAGAGACTTGAGAAGAGTGTGGGGTGCGGCGAAAGCCTTCATACGGTTTTCTAGCCTCTTGGCCCAACAGACAATCCGCACAGGAAAATCCCTTCAAGTGAGGGGTTTGCGACAAGGGGAGTACTGGGGAAGAGCGGTGCAGCACGCCCTCAGCACTGCCCCTCCGACAGTGCGGCCCTCCCTCAGTACTGCCCCTGAGACAGTGCGGCCCTCCCTCAGCACTGATACTGGGAGCATCATCCCACACCTGGTGCTCAATTCTCTGGTGTGGGCCTCGAACCCATGAATTTTTTTTTTATTCGAGGTAATAGCATCACCCGCTGAGCCATGACTGAGATTAATCACAGGCTCCAAGTGCTGCTCAAATCCCTCGGACACACAAAAAGCCAATGATCCCCTGCTGTTTGTTTCTGTCTCTGTCTCTCTCAGATTCCACAGTCGGATGAACCTGCAGTTGTGTTTTATCAACGACAGCAGCAGTGAGAGTGACACCGAGGAACCTGTCAGCAGAGCCTCCGCCACGTCATCTCCTCAGGTAACAAGACTGACCCTTGATCTTTTGCTCCTTTTGTTTGATAACAAGGTGAAAGGTCATCCTGCTGCCCTGCAGTTTATTTGTGTCCTTACTCGTCAATGCATTTGTGTCAAAATTTCTGTCCCTACAATTGTTAAGCAGCTTGACAGTGACCCATTGTGACTTTGACCCCTATAGTCAGGAAGGGTTGGAGCCCAGGAACCAACGATGAGGGGTCAGCCCAGGGGATGAGTCATTCCGTGTGTTGTCGCTAAAATTCCTTTGTCACACAGGAAACAGAATCTTTTTGTACTGTTAAAAGCTTATTCTATCGAAATCCTTGAATGACCTCAACATAAATCACAAAGATTACAGAAGAGAAGGTGGCCATTCAGCCCAGAGTGTACATGCTGGCCCCCTGCAAGACCTTGAGTCTAAAGAGCATCATTTCAAGGTGCGTTGACGATGGAAAATTTGGAAATGTCATAAACAGCGAGGAGGTCGATGACAGACTTTAGAAGCATGCTAACAAGCTGGTAAAATGGGCAGACACGAAGTAAATGAAATTTAACATTGGGAAGTGGAGTATTTCATCCAGTTGTGGATGCTGCACTTTAGGAAGGATGTGGAGGCATTAGAGACAATGCAGGAAAGATTCATGAGACTGGTTCCAGGGATCAGGAACTTCAGCTACGTAGATAGATTGCAGCAGATGGCACTGCTTTTTTTTTTGGAAAAGAGAAGGTTGAAAGAAGATTTGATCGATGTGTTCAAAATCATGAAGGATCTGGACAGAGTAGATAGGGAGAAACTGTTGCCATTGGTGGAAGGATCAAGAATAAGAAGGCACAAACTTAAGGTAATTTTATTTCTTCCATGGGATGTGGGCATAATTAGTTAGGCCAGCATTTATTGCCCATCCCTAACTGCCTCTTGAGAAGGGGATGGTGAGCTGCCTTCTTGAACGGCTGCAGTCCACGTGGTGTAGGTACACCCACAGTGCTGTTAGGAAATGTTCCCGGATTTTGACCCAGCGACAGTGAAGACAAAAGGAGCAATGGAGATATAAGGAAAATCTTTTTCACCCAGCAAGCGGTCAGGATCTGAAATGCGCCCGCTTGAGAGCGTGGTGGAGGCAGATTCGATCAATGCTTTCAAGAGGGAATTGGACTATGACCTGAAAAGGAAGATGATAACACATGGCTACAGTGGGGGGGAAGGTAAGGGAGGCAGCACTAAGCCCAAATGCTCACTTCGAGGTTGGCGCAGACACAATGGGCCAAATGATCTCCATCTGTGCTGTAACAATTCTATGATTCTGTGAAGTGATGCATTTTGGTAAAAAAGGATAAAAAGAGGCATATAAACTGGTGCAATTTTAAAAGGGAGTGCGGAGATCTGGTGGCGGGGGGTTGGGGGGTGGTGGTTTATGTGTGGCAGTCTCTGAAAATAACAGGACAGGCTGAGAAAGCCACTTTTCAAGAAAACATATGGGATCCTTGGCAGAGGGATAGAATATGAAAGCAGTGAAGTTTTGCTAAATATTTATAAATCACTGGTTAAGCCTCAGCAAGAGCATTGGCTCCAGTTCTGGGCACTGCGCTTTAGGGAGGATGCCAAGGCCTTGAAGAGGGTACGGAGGAAATTTACTGGAATGGCACCAGGGATGAGGGACTTTCAGTTACGTGGAGAGACTGGAGAAACTGGAATTGTTCTCCTTGGAGCAGAGAAGGTTAAGGGGAGATTTAATTGAGGAGTTCAAAATCGTGAGGGGCTTTGATAGAGTAAATAAGGAGAAACTGTTTCCAGTGGCATTTGGGTGGGAAACCAGAGGGACACCGATTGAAGAAAATTGGTAAAAGAACCAGAGTGGGGGGGGGGATGAGGAGAATTTTTTTTTTGCACAGAATTGCTGCGATCTGGAAGGAGACAGTGGAATTAGATTCAATGGGAACTTTCAAAAGGGAGAATTGGATACGTACTTTCGAGAGAAAAAAAAATTGAAGGGCTTTGGGGAAAGGGGTGGGAAATGGGAATAGCTCTTTCAAAGGGCCAGCAGGGGGCACGACAGACAGAATGGCCACCTCCTGTGCTGCATGACTTTATCATCCTTGTGCTTACCAGCTGTGTGAATCTTTCCAGGGGACTCCAGATGAGGGCAGGCACACTGAAGGAAGCCTTCTGTCTCGCAAGAAGGAGCTGGAGAGTGAAGCAAAGCGAGGCCTCGCCTTGGTGAAGAGGAGACTCGACCTGGAGAGGCAACAAGTGCGTGCGGCCTCTGAGCGCGTGAGCTTGGCCGATCTCGTTCACCTTGACTCGCTGTGGGTCAGGGAAAGAATGTTTAGGCCGATGAGGACTGATTTTCATCAAATGGCTTTACACGCTCCTGGCTGACACTCCTAGTGCAGTAGTAAGGGGGGCGTTGTACTGCTGTGGGGGTGGTGGCAGTGAGGGAGGGGCTTGCCGCCCGGGTGGGAGGGGGCTCTGAGGGAGGGGCTCGCCACCCCGGGGCGGGTTCGGTGGGCATTGAGGGAGGGGCTTGCTGCCCCGGGTGGGGGGGGGGGGTGTGGGCACTGAGGTAGGGGACGCCGTCCGGCGTGGTGGGGGGGAGGGATGGGCACTGAGGGAGGGGCTCACCATGTAGGGGGGCACTGAGGGAGGGGCTCGCTGCCCAGGTCAGGGGGGGGGTGTTGGCACTGAAGGAGGGCTCGCCGCTCAGGTTGGGGGTGCACTGAGGGAGGGGCTCACCACCTGGGGGGTGCACTGAGGGAGGGGCTCGCCACCCGGGTCAGGGGTGCACTGAGGGAGGGGCTCACCACCTTGGGGGGGGGGGGGCACTGAGGGAGCGGCTTGCCACCTGGGGGGGGCACTGAGGGAGGGGCTTGCCACCTGGGGGGGCACTGAGGGAGGGGTTTGCCACCTGTGGGGGCACTGAGGGAGGGGCTCGCCACCTGGGGGGGGCACTGAGGGAGGGCCTCGTTGCCCGAGGTGGGGGGGACACTGAGGGAGGGCCTCGCTGCCCGAGGTGGGGGGGACACTGAGGGAGGGGCTCACCACCTGCGGGGGGCACTGAGGGGGGGCTCGCTGCTCGAGGTGGGGGGGGGGCACTGTGGGAGGGGCTCACCACCTGCGGGGGGCACTGAGGGAGGGGCTCACCACCTGGGGGGAGCACTGAGGGAGGGGCTCACCACCTGGGGGGGGCACTGAGGGAGGGGCTCGCCACCTGGGGGGGGCACTGAGGGAGGGGCTCACCACCTGCGGGGGGCACTGAGGGAGGGGCTCACCACCTGGGGGGGGCACTGAGGGAGGGGCTCACCACCTGCGGGGGGCACTGAGGGGGGGCTCGCTGCTCGAGGTGGGGGGGGGCACTGAGGGAGGGGCTCACCACCTGCGGGGGGGCACTGAGGGAGGGGCTCACCACCTGGGGGGGGCTCTGAGGGAGGGGCTCGCCACCTGGGGGGGGCACTGAGGGAGGGGCTCACCACCTGCGGGGGGGCACTGAGGGAGGGGCTCGCCGCCCGGGTCAGGGGTGCACTTAGGGAGGGGCTCACCACCTGGGATGGGGGAGGCACTGAGGGAGGGGCTTGCCACCTGGGGTGGGGACGGGCACTGAGGGAGGGGCTCGCTGCCTGGGGGGGTGGGGGTGGGCACTGAGGGAGGGGCTCGCCACCTGGTGTGGGGGGGGGGGAAACCGAGGGAGGGGTTCGCCACCTGGGGGGTGGGGGTGGGCACTGAGGGAGGGACTCGCCGCCTGGGGTTGGGCACTGAGGGAGAGGCTCGCCGTCGGATATTCCTTCTTTCAGTTGAAACGTGAAATGGAGGCCCTGTCTGCCCCCTCATGTGAATAAAAGATATTGAACGGCCAGTATTATGAACAATTGATGGGGGGAGTGTTCCCTGGAGCACTGGGACCAATGTATATCCCTCAATCAGCATCACGTAAACAGATTACCTGCTTATTATTACATTGCTGCTTGTTGGATTTTAATGTGTGCAAACTGACTGCACCATTTCCTGCAATGGTGATTACAGTTCAGAAAGTATCTCATTGACTGTAAAGCGCTTTGTAAAGTCCTGAGGTTGTGAAAGGTGCCATAGAAATGCAAGTTTTTGTTTTATCTGCAAGTTCCATATTAGAATTAATGTTTTTCTTCCTCAGTCGAAAGATGCTGAAGGGAGGGGCAGAGCTCTGGAACTGAGTCACCTGCAAGAGATGAATGTGACAAAACTTCAGAATCTGCAAACCAGCATCTTCTCCCAAATTCATTGTAAGTCTGTGGGGTTCGGGGTGTGAGTGGGGGTGGTTGGAGCTTCCCTGCTTGGGAGTGTTTGATGGGGACAGTGTAGAGGGAGATTTACTCACTATCTAACCCCGTGCTGTACCTATCCTGGGAGTGTTTGATGAGGACTGTGTAGAGGGAGATTTACTCTGTATCTAACCCCGTGCTGTACCTGTCCTGGGAGTGTTTGATGGGGACAGTGTAGAGGGAGATTTACTCTGTATCTAACCCCGTGCTGTACCTGTCCTGGGAGTGTTTGATGGGGACAGTGTAGAGGGAGCTTTACTCTGTATCTAACCCCGTGCTGTACCTGTCCTGGGAGTGTTTGATGGGGACAGTGTAGAGGGAGATTTACTCCGTATCTAACCCCGTGCTGTACCTGTCCTGGGAGTGTTTGATGGGGACAGTGTAGAGGGAGCTTTACTCTGTATCTAACCCCGTGCTGTACCTGTCCTGGGAGTGTTTGATGGGGACAGTGTAGAGGAGATTTACTCTGTATCTAACCCCGTGCTGTACCTGTCCTGGGAGTGTTTGATGGGGACAGTGTAGAGGGAGCTGTAGTCTGTATCTAACCCCGTGCTGTACCTGTCCTGGGAGTGTTTGATGGGGACAGCGTAGAGGGAGGTTTACTCGTGCTGTACCTGTCCTGGGGGTGTTTGATGGGGACAGTGTAGAGGGAGGTTAACTCTGTATTTAACCCCGTGCTGTACCTGTCCTGGGCTGTTTGATGGGGACAGTGTAGAGGGAGGTTTACTCTGTATCTAACCCCGTGCTGTACCTGTCCTGGGAGTGTTTGATGGGGACAGTGTCGAGGGAGCTTTACTCTGTATCTAACCCCATGCTGTACCTGTCCTGGGAGTGTTTGATGGGGACAGTGTAGAGGGAGCTTTACTCTGTATCTAACCCCATGCTGTACCTGTCCTGGGAGTGTTTGATGGGGACAGTGTAGAGGGAGATTTACTCTGTATCTAACCCTGTGCTGTACCTGTCCTGGGAGTGTTTGATGGGGACAGTGTAGAGGGAGCTTTACTCTGTATCTTACCCCGTGCTGTACCTGTCCTGGGAGTGTTTGATGGGGACAGTGTAGAGGGAGCTTTACTCTGTATCTAACCCCGTGCTGTACCTGTCCTGGGAGTGTTTGATGGGGACAGTGTAGACGGAGCTTTACTCTGTGTCTAACCCCGTGCTGTACCTGTCCTGGGAGTGTTTGATGGGGACTGTGTAGAGGGAGATTCACTCTTTATCTAACCCCGTGCTGTACCTGTCCTGGGAGTGTTTGATGGGGACAGTGTAGAGGGAGATTCACTCTTTATCTAACCCGGTGCTGTACCTGTCCTGGGAGTGTTTGATGGGGACAGTGTAGAGGGAGATTTACTCTGTATCTAACCCCGTGCTGTACCTGTCCTGGGAGTGTTTGATGGGGACAGTGTAGAGGGAGCTTTACTCTGTATCTAACCCAGTGCTGTACCTGTCTTGGGAGTGTTTGATGGGGAGTGTTGAGGGAGCTTTACTCGTGCTGTACCTGTCCTGAGGGTGTTTGATAACTGAAATCAGGTGCCTAGAATAGAACTTGTTCATTTCCAGCAGTCCTTAATGTCCCTCTTTTCTTGCTCCTGCACCATTACCTCTGGTGTCCCCCAAAGATCTATCCTTGGCCACTCCTATTTCTCATCGACATCATTTGAAAACACAGCATACATGTACAGTATACTTTCACATGTATACTGATGACACCCAGCTCTACCTCACCACCACCTCTCTTAAACTCCTCCATTGCCCCTACATTAGCAGCCTGCCCATCCAACATCCAGTACTGGATGAGCAGAAATTGCCTCCAGTTAAATATCAGGAAGATTGAAGCCATTGTTTTCAGGACCCGCTACCAATGCTGTTCCCGAGCTACTGACTCCACCCTTTTCTCTGGCAGCAGTCTGAGATTAAACCAGTCTGTTTGCAACTTTGGCGTCGTATCTTACTCCAAGATAAACTTCGGACCTCCTATCAATGCCATCACTAAAATCACCCATTTCCACCCTCGTGACCTCACTCTACTCCACTCCTGCCTCAACTGATCTGCTGCTGTAAACCACATCCATGCATTTGACTCAACTATTCCAATACTCTCTCCTGGCTGGTCTCGCAAAGTCTACTCTCTGTAAACATGAAGTCATCCAAAACTCTGCTGCCTGTGTCCTAACTCGCACCAAATCCAGTTCCCCTGGGCTCACTGACCTACATTGGCTCCCGGTCAAGCAACAGTTTGATTTTAAAATTCTTATCCTTGTTTTCAAATCCCTCCAGGCCCTCACCCCCTCTCCCCATCTCTGTAATCTCCTGCAACCCTTCAAGATCTCTGTGCTCCTCCAATTCTGGCCTCTTGAGCATCCCCCATTGGCAGCTGTGCCTTCAGCACTGGAATTCCCTCCGTAAACCTCTCTGCCATTCTCTCCTCCTTGAAGAAGCTCCTGGAAAAACTTACCCCTTCAACTAAGCTTTTGGCCATCTGCCCTGATATCTCCTTTAGAGGCTCAATTTCCTTCTATAATCTTCTTCCTGTGAAGTGCCCTGGGCCATTTGTTTTGCATTTGAAGGTGTTATACAAACATGAAGTGTTGTTTGTGGTTTAAACCTGTTTTGCCTTGTTGTGCTGTCATGGTTTAGCTTGAAGCTGAGTTTGTGAGCTTTGTGTGCCAACTAGACTTAATGAGATTCTACTATCCTGTATCAGAAGTTCACGATTCAAGTCCCAACTCAATGTTAATTGCTGTAACATTCATTTTAACATTCAGGTTGTTGATAGAGTTTATCCTGTTGTACAGCAGTACAACTGAGAAGCAGAAAAGTGTTGTTGAACCTGTATTGGACCTTGATGCAACCACACTTCTGTGCACCGTTCTGGTCTCTGTTATAACAAGGATATAGGGGCACTGGAGAAAATGCAAAAAAAAAGATTTACTGGGATGATATCAGAACTGAAATGTTATGCCCATCTGGAAAGTTTGTTCTGTCTGGGGCTCTTTCCTCTAGAAAAGAGAAGGCTGAGGGGTTCAGACCTGATCAAAGTCTTTAAAATTATGAAAGGGTTTTATCAAGTCAGAGAAGATGTTTGCATTGTCGGGAGATGAAAAGGAAGTGAGGGAGGAGACCCATGTGGGATTGGTGGGGGGGAAAGAATTGTTCCACAAAAAGGCAGGCCAGATAGGTTATCTTAGCAGCACTTCTAATTTGGAGGAAGTGAGTGCAGTTACAGGAGAAGTTATTCAATGTGAGAACAAGTTCAGCCAGGCAGAGTAGGGTGGTGCTTGAGAATGTGGAACTCGTGACCACAAGGTGCAGTTGCGGTGAATAATGTCGATACTTTTAAGAGGAAGTCATAATTGAAGAAGCACTTGAGCGAGAAATGACTAGAAGGTTATGGTTGTGGGATAGGAGGAGCCTGTGATAATGTGGAACATAAACACCAGCATGGGTGTGTTGGGCCGAACGGCCTCTTTCTGTTCTGTTCTGTGACATATGTTCCAAGTAGTTATCCATTCAACTGCATTTGATGGGACAACCAGCAGAGGGCGATCACCGTTCAGAAACATGGTCCTGTGCTTCACGCGCAATGAATTATTTTGAGTAGGGCTCAAACATAGACTCCAAAGGAACAGGTGGAATAGAGACTCACTGGCACCCAGCTTGGTGAGTGGGAAGCCCTCTCCCTTTCACCTCTGAGTCAGCATGTCGTGGGTTCAAACCCCACTTCCGACATTCAAAGGCAAAATCTAGGCTGACACAGCCTGTGAGGGAAATGCTGCAATGCCTGAGGAACCATCTTTTTTGGATGGGACGTTAAACCAAGGCTCCATCTGCTCTCTCAGGTGGACATATAAGATCCCACAGGTCAGTATTTTGAAGAAGAGCAGGGGAAGAATTTTCCCCCCCATCGGGAGGTCGGGGGGGAGGTGGCGGGGAGTGAAGGAGCGTGTGGACGCACCTCTGTTTGGGCCACCATTTTATGTGGGTGGGCCAATTAAGGCCCACCCAGCGTGACGACCGCCAGGAAGTGCTCTGCGCTCCCTGTGCGGATGGGGAATCCCTGAGCCAAAAGTGCTCTGTCACGCATGCCTGTGAAAGAGTGCGCTCATCTCCCTGAGGCTAAGTGCTGCCTCAGGGAGATCGGCGCCAAATTTAAAAATGGTGAAGGGGCAAAAATAAACTTTCCCTGACATGTCCCCTCATGTGACACTGTCCACATGAGTTGGGACACGTCCATCACTTTTAATCAAACATTTATTAAATTTTTTAAAACCCTCATGAAACCTCATCCCGCCCGTGGATGGGGTTTGATGCTTTTTCTGAAGCCCGCCAGGGCTCCCAGCCAGCCCGCCGACCTTAAGACTGGACGGTCAGGTCCGTTAATTACTTCAATTACTTTTTAAAAGGCCTCAATAGGACAGGTCGGCGGGCACACAGCTGATTCGGCTGCGCCCCCGCCGACCTGAAAATGGAACTGACGTCAGGAGTTCCGCTCGATATCATCCTGCATCATTTTACACGCTGGCGTGTGGGCCCCACCTCCCCGCTCGCTGACCTAAATATCCTGGCCCAGGAGACTTCTCCCCGGTGTCCTGGGGCCAATATTTGTCCCTCAACCAATATCACTTTTTAAAAGAAACAACTGATAATCTGGTCGTTATCACACTGTTGTCAATGGGAGCTTGCTGTGCACAAATTGAGTGCTGAGTTTCCTGCATTACAACAGTCACCACACTTCAAAAAGTACTTCGTTGGCTGCAAAGTGCTTTGGGAAGCCCTGCGGTGATGAAAGGTGTATAAATTTGTACATAGTAGGCAGTCTTTGAAGCTGCAGATTCCCTTGTATTCCTCATCCAGTTCGTAACTTGGCATGAATCCCAGAACAGTCATTTAGTATGTGTGGAACTGGGCTTTGGGATAATGTCCTTGTTTACGATTGTCTGGATTCAAATGGGAATTCTGCTAAATCACTGTCTCCCGTCCCCTCCCCCTAGCCCTTCTCCTCCCAGGGTTAACACCTCACTAACCTGAGGACTATATTCCTCTCCAGAAGCTTTGCTCCAATACCAGAGTCACTGTTTGGCAGTGCCTGAATAAATGAAACTCCATTCTCGGTACACTAGACTACAAATTAGTCAAAAATTCAGAAGAGCACAGAAAGAGTCCAGTGTGCCTGTGGTGGCTCTTTGAAAGAGCTATCCAATTAGTTTCCCCATATCACTGAAAGCTCTTCTTTTTCAATTATTTATCTAATTCCCTTTTTTGAAAGTTCCTATTGAATCTGCTTCCACCATGCTCCTGGGCAGGACGTTCCAGATCACAACAACTGTGTTTTAAAAAAAAAACTCCTCATCTCCCCTCTGGTTCTTTTTCCAATTACCTTAAATCTGTGTCCTCTGGATACTGACCCTCCTGCCAGGGGAAATAGTTTTTCCTGATTTATTCCATCAAAACCCTTCACAATCTTGAACACCCCTATTCAATCTCCCCTTTGCTCTAAGGAGAACAATCTCAACTTCTCAAGTCTCTCTCTGTGTGACTGAAGGCTCTCAGCCCTGGTACATTCCAGTAAATCTCCTCTGTACCCTCTCCAAGGCCTTGACATCCTTTCTAAAGTGCGGTGCCTAGAGTTGGACACTATCCTCCAGCTGAGGACTGACCAGTGTTTTATAAAGGCTCACCATAATTCCCTTGTATTTGTGCTCTCTGCCCAAGACTCCACGTGTTTAAGATTTTGACCCTGGATGGTTCAAACAGCAGACTTGGCGGGTTATGACCCCAGCTGTTAGTTGGATCCCAAGCCAGCTGGTGAAGTATGAAGCTGGACACAAATACTTTTTTTGATAGGTTTATTTACAGAATGCAGCGTTACATATGTCTGCCCTCTCTCTAATGCCCCAGAAGTCTGTCTTTATACTCTTTCAAGAGAAAGCATAAGCGTAAAATAATTAACCAAATAATCAACCCCTTTTAAGGGAAGTCTTTCTTTATATGTGCTCAAGATACTTAATCAATCAATGGCCTTCAGCTCTGTATACTTAACCTTAATAATACAACCGATTGTTTGGTCAATATTGACCCTGATTCTGTTCTCCTGGTCAGGTCTCAACACCCAACTGATGGAACTTCTCGAAACTCGGGATGACCTTAAGACCAAGCAAGATGCCATGTTGGTCGAAATTGGAGACTTGACACACTGAATGCCAACGAAGGTGAGTGGATGGGTCACTTAAAGGGGACAGGTGCCTCCTGTGATAGCCTATCATCTCAGGCATCCCCAGTGTGTGAAATGGGTTGAATGGCTGGGCTCTATTTCTTTGGTCAGGGATGTTTCTCTGTCCCCATTTGGATGATGTTCCATTTACTTGGCTGAGTTGATTTCCCGCCTTTCTCTGGGCCACAAGGCTTCGTTCCAGAGGGAGTGCTACATTGTCAGAGGTGCCTTCTTTTGGTTGAGAGTTTGGATCAGGGCTCTGTCTGTTATATCGATTATAAGCCAGTTGGTGAAGTATGAAAGTAGACGCTAATACTTTTACTGATAATAGGTTTATGCTGCATTACTACTTCCTAACTTACTAACCCAACGTCCCCGCAGTCTCTCTCTATAAGTGCTCTAGGTACTTATTTAAACAATGTCTTTCACCTGTATATCTTAATATAACTAACATACCATTAACATTTTCTCCACGCCCCAGGGCCTCAGTTGGGGGTATAAGAGCCTAATGAAGAGCAGGGAGCTTTCCTGGTGACCTCACCAACATTTCTCCCTCAATCAACATGCCTGAAAGCAGATTCTCCGCTCTTTCATCTCATTGCTTTTTCTATTATGTTCCCGGGCAAAATGGCTGCCACAATTGGCCAAACAGCTTTGAGACTCCTGGCGTTTTAATATAATAAAATGGCTATCGTATCCTAACTCTCAAAGTCCCGTTCGCTCATCACTTCCCCTGTGCTCGCTGACCTACATCGGTCCCTGATCCGACAACATCTCCATTTTAAAATTCCCATCTTAGTTTTCAAATCATTGCCATGGCCTTGCACCCCCTCCCTATCTCTAACCTCCTCCAGCCCTACAACCCTCCGAGATCTCTGCACTCCTTTTGGCAGGAAGAATGGAAAAGCAGTATACTATTTAAATGGAGAGTGATTGGAGAACTTGGTGGTACAGAGGGATCTGGCTGTCCTGGTACAAAAAGTAAGTTTGCAGGTACAGCAAGTGATTAGGAAGACAAATGGAATGTTGGCATTTGTTGTAAGGGGAATGGAATGTATAAGTAGGGAAGTTTTACTGTACAGGGCCTTGGCGAGACCACATCTGGAGTACAGTTTTGGTCTCCTTATTTGAGAGAGGATTTAATTGTGTGAGAAGCAGTTCAGAGAAGGTTCACTGGACTCATTCCTGGGATGAGGGGTTTATCTTATCAAAAAGGTTGAGCTGGTTGGGCCTATATCTGTTGGAGTTTAGTAGAATGAGAGATGATCTTACTGAAACATCTAAGACCCTGAGGGGATTTGCTAGGGTAAATACCGGGAGGATGTTTCCACTTGTGGGAGTGACTAGAACTAGGGAACACGGTTTAAGAACAAGAGATCTCCAGTTTAAGATGGAGATGATTTTTTTTTCTCTCTGAGGGTCATTAATATGTGGAATTCTCTCCCTCAGAGAGCAGTGGAGGCTGGATCATTGAATTTATTCAAGGCTGAGTTAGACAGATTTTTGATAGGGAGTCGGACTATAGGGGGCAGACAGGAAAGTATAGTTGAGACCACAACCAGGTCAGCCGTGATCTTTTTTAGGATGGCAGAGCAGGCTCAAGGGGCCAAATGGCCTACTCCTGCTCCCAAGTCCTATGTTTCTATTACTCCTCCAATTCTGGCCTCTTGAGCATCCCTGATCTCCATCCCTCCATCGTTGGTGGCTGTGCCTTCAGCTGCCTGGCCCCTGAGCTTTGGAATTCCCTCCCTAAACCTCTCCACATCCCTCTCCTCCTTTAAGACGCTCCTTAAAACCTACCCCTTTGATCAAGCTTTTGGTCACCTGTCTCTAATATCTCTTTGTGTGGCTCGGTGGCAAATCTTTGCTTTGATAACCCTCCTGCGAAGCACCTTGGGCTTTTTTTTTTCATTTAATCACATTAAAGGCGCTATATAAATGCAAGTTGTTATCATAAGTGCCTTCTCTGGCCCTCACCCATGATGGAGGTGTCAGCTGTGATTCTGTGTGGGTAGCACTCTCGCCTCTGAGTCAGAAGGTGGTGGGTTCGAGTCCCACTCCAGAGAATTGAGCACAAAATCCAGGCTGACGATTCCAGTGCCAGTACCGAGGGAGCTCCGCACCGCCAGGAGATGCAGGGTTTCGGATGAGGCGTTAAACCGGAGGACCCCGTCTGCCCTCTCGGGTGGATGTAAAGGATCCCATGGCTACAATTGGAAGGGGGTGTTCTCTCCGGTGTCCAGGCCAATATTTATCCCTCAACCAACGGCACAATAATCGGGTGATCTGGGTCAGTATTACCTCGCTGTGGGTGGGAATTTGCTGTGTGAAATTTGGCTGCCGCATTTCCTATATTCAAAGATACTTCATTGGCAGTAAAGTGCTTTGGGGTGTCCTTGAGGTGGTGAAAGGCACTATACAAATGCAAGCTCTTTAGTTAAATGATTCCGCCATTCTCTGTGTAAACTCGCCAGCCATTGTGGAAGAGTGGACCTGAATGGATTTGTTCTTATTTTTCTCTCTCAGGTTCTGCATAGTTCAACCAAAGAATAACAAAAATGAAGAGGTTTACGTGATAGGGATCTTTTCTTGTGATTTTTTTTTTTTGCGGATTTTGCACCTGAGGGGGATATCTCCGGTTCCGGGATCGGATTCCAGTCAAGTCTCAAAGCCCTGGTTTCACGAGGAAGAGAACGTTGCACCTTCAGACGTACGTCCGATCCAAACATCTGCTTCAGTGTTGGAGGCCTGCGGGAAACACAAGAGGAGGAGGACTCCATTCGGCCCTTCTGGTCTGTCCCCACCGCCATCTAGTGAGATCGTGGCTGATCTGATCTTCACTCCATCTGCCACCCTTTTGTTCTGTAGCCCTTAATCTGCCTTACCCAGCAACTAATTCCAGGCTGACACTCTCCCACTGCCAGCACTAGGGCGAGTGCCGCAGCGTTGGAGGCGCCACCTTTGGGGGTGAGACGTTAAACCGAGGTTCCGTCTGCCCCCTCGGGTGGGCCTAAAAGATCCTATGACCGCTATGTCAAAGAAGACCAGGGGCATGTCCTTCCCCCAAGGACAATATTTATCCCTCAACCCAACATCACCAAAAAAAAACCCAGAGTATCTGGTGATTATCACATTGCTGATTGTGGGATCTTGCTGTGCACAAATTGGCTGCTGCATTAGAGCTTCGTGAGGATGTGAGAGGCCATACATGAATGCACAGTCTTTCTTTTCTATGATAAAGGTGGGGTGCCCGCTCGTCCTGAGATAAACTGAGTTCATGAAAGAGGGGAGGGGGTCTCGACTTGTAAAATGAGCCACGATCCAGGAAATCCCTGGAAGAACAACAGCTTGCGTTTATATAGTGCCCTTAACATTGTCAAACAGTCCCAATGCTTCCCAGGGAAGTTTGACACTGAGCCACATAATGAAACATTAGGATAGCTGATCAAAAGCATCTTAAAGGAGGAGAGCGCGAGTGAGAGAGAGATGGGGAGGGAATTCCAGAGCTTAGGGCCCAGGCAGCTGAAGGCACGGCCACCACTGGTGGAGCGATAGAAATTGGGGATGTCCAAGAGGCCGGAATTGGAAGAGTGCAGAGATCTCGGCGGGTCGTAGGAGTTTGCAGAAATGGGGAAGGGCAAGATTATGTCCTTAGACATATGAAGGAATTTGAAAACTAGGACAAGAATTTAAAATGGTGGCGTTGCCAGATCTGGAGCCAGTGTAGGTCAGCGAGCACCGGGGTGAGGGTGGGTAGGGTCCATTTAAGTCTGTTTTCTATCTGTCTGTTTTGCAGAAGTGGAATTGGACGCCTGTGCTAAGGTGCCTCTGATCCATGTTTGAAGGGCTTTTGTGTCCACTTGGTTAGAACAGGGGCTGGTGGTGGTAGCCAAAGTGGTCCACCACTCACCACACCCCTGATGACCAAAGCTCCATTGTTTTAGAATTCTAGTACTTAATCTGGAAGTTCCAATATACAGACTGCAGAGCTCAGAAACAGGCCATTCAGCCCAACTGGTCCATGCTGGTGTTTATGCTCCACACAAGCCTCCACCCACCCCCTCAGCATGTTCTTCTATTCCTTTCTCCCTTCATGTGTTTATCCAGCTTCCCCTTTAAATGTTTCAATATTGTTCACATCAACCACTTCCTGTGGTAGTGAGTTCCACATTCTGTTGCCCTGAACTGGAGCCATTTCAAAGGGCAATTAAGAGTCAAGCACATTACTGTGGGTCTGGAGTCATGTAGGTCAGACCAGGTAAGGATGGCAGATTTCTATCCCTGAAGGATGTTAATGAACCAGATGTCTTTTTTTGATAGTTTCAATGTGACTATTACTGAGACTAGCTTTCAATTCCAGATTTCTATTAACTGAATTTAAATTCCACCATCTGGTGGTGGGATTTGAACCCACAACACCAGAGCATTATCCTGGGCCTCTGGATGACTGGGCCAGTACATTATCACTACGCCACCATTTGCCCTGTAAAGGAGTTTCTCCTGAATTCCCTGTTGAATTGTTTAGTGACTATCTTATGTTGACGGCCCTTAGTTCTGATCTTCTTTGCAAGTTAAAATATCCTCTCTATGTCTACCCAGCCTCAGTCTTTTCTAGATTAAAGAGTCCCAGCCTAGTTCAGTCCCTCTGGTTTGTGTTTACTCGAGGCTAACTTATGGTACATCACTCCAGGTTGCATTAAATATGCTGCAGATACGTGTCTGTGTTGACCAGCCAGCGAGATTAAGCAGAGAAGAGTCTGGGCCGAACACACGGGAGGAAATCGTTTCTCCTCCTTTAACCTGTTGAGTTCTCTTAAAGCTTTTCAAACCCTTCGAACGGACCACCTGTCAACCTCTGGAACTTGAGCCAAGTTTATGCCCCTTCCCTGCCCTGAATCCAGGTCCACATCATAGACTAGAGATTCAGAATAACTATCCTCCCCATTCGCCCTCTCCCCCCATCCCTACACCCATTGGGTTGCCAACCCTCCAGAATTGGCCTGGAAATTCCCAGAATTGAGAGTTCATCTCGTGGCTACTGCAAACTAAATATTCACCGAGCCGTATTGTTTCAGCACTTTTATGGGTTATAGAAGTATTGGAAATGTAGGAGATATTGACTGGGATTCAGAAACGTGGGAGGGTCCTGTGGGGGGTGGACGTTTCCAGGAATATGTCCAACTTGAAGGTGGCAGTTGTATCCCAGTCCCCACCACCTTGTTCTGGTGTCTGATCCAACAACCTCCCAGCTCCATCAGTGGTCCTCCCACTGCCCCACACGGCCCCAGACAGACTGGCTGGAGCCTTGAGCCTAATTGTGGAGGCCGTAATATACCCTACAGGCAACTATAGACAGGCCTGTGCCAACAGGTACCCAGTGTCACTGGTCAATCAGTATTCTCGTTAATCCTTTTATGACTTTTTTTATATTTAAATATATATTTTTTTAAATTGCTGCTTTCCTCACATTAACTGTTACCACCAGGTGTTGCTGAAATGGAAAAACAATGTTCAGTATGAAAATAAAGGTTCATAAAACTGAAAAATATGCTTTTGTTTTTGCGCCTTTTTAAAAGCTACACTGTCGGCAGTATCTCAGTGGGCAGCTCTCTCTCTCTCTCTCAGTCAGAATGTCCTAGTGCCAGTCAGAAATGTAAGCACATGATCCATGCCAACCCTCCCAGAATAGCATGTACTCGGGGAGTGCTGCACTGTCGGAGGCGCTGTCTTTTGGATGAAACTGAGGCTTCAATCTGCCCTCTCAGGTAGATTTAAAAGATCCCATGCCGCTTTGGAAAATGCATAGGTGTTTTCTTTCCCTCCACCCCATCCTGGACAATATTCCTCCCTCAATCAACAGTATCAAAAGCAGATTAACTGGCTTTTTGAGCGTTAGCAATTTGTGGGATTAAGCAGTGCACAGATTGCCTGCACCACAACAGTAACTGGACTTCAGAGGTGCATCATTGGCTGTAAAGAATGGACGAAGATGCTATATAAAAGTTTGTCTGTTTACTCTTTCACCTTTTGCTCTCTCAAAGCAGACTGCAAGGGACAGTTTTTCAAAATGGGATGTGGATCACTGGCCAGGCCAGCATTTATTGCCCTTGCCTAATTGCCCCATGTCAAAGTGGTGGTGAGCCGCTGCCTTGAACTTCTGCAGTCCATGTAGTGTAAGTATACCCACAGGGCTGTTAGGGAAGGAGTCCAGAATTTTGACCCAGTGACAGTGAAGGAACAGCAGATATAGCTAAGTCAGGATAGTGTGTAGCTTGGAGGGGAACTTACAGGGGATACTGTTCCCACGCATCTGCATCCCTAGTCTTTCTAGATGTTAGAGGTCACAGAGCTGTGTGCTGTGTTCTGCTCAGAGACAAGGTGAGAGTGGGATCACATGACATACTTCCCTTCTAGTGATGTCATGCTGCTATCCCTTAAAAGGCCTATACAACAGTTGTGGGTTTGGAAGGCGCTTGTCAAAGGAGCCTTGGTGAGTTGTTGCAGTGCATCTTGTAGATGGTACATGCTGTTCCCACGGTGCGTCAGTGGTGGAGGGAATAAATGTTTAAGGTAGTGGATGGGGTGCCGATCAAGCGGGCTTCCTTGACCTGCTTTGACCCACTCCTGTGTGGATGGTCTGAGTTTAAAAGACAGCCCTTCTTTCCATGAGTGAATTATAAAGAGAAGAGGCAACATCAACTGTGACACACTCCCCCATAGAGAACTGTACAACAACAACTTGCATTTATATAGCACCCATAATGCAGTAAAACATCCCAAGGCAATACCCTGGAGTGTTATCAGACATAATTAGACACTGATGTACGGACTCGAAACGTTAACTCTGCCTTTCTCTGCACAGATGCTGTCAGACCTGCTGAGTTTTCCGGCATTTTTTTGTTTTTGTTTCAGATTTGCAGCATCCACAGTATTTTGCCTTTAAATTATAATTAGACACTGAGCTACTTAAGGAGATATGAAGGACAGGTGACCAAAAGCTCGGCCAAAAAGGTAGGTTTTAAGGCGCATCCTAACGGAGGAGGGAGATGTTGAGAGAACAGGGCCCAGGCAGCTGAAGGCACAACTGCCCATTGTGCAGTGATAGAAATCAGGGGATGTGCAGGAGGATAGAATTGGAGGATCACAGAGATCTCGGGGGGCTGTGGAGCTGGAGGTGGTTACAATAAGGCCGTGGAGGGATTTGAGCACACAGATGAGAATTTTGAAATCGAGGCTTTGCTTAGCTGGGTGCCAGTAGTTGGTCAGCGAGCATAGAGGAACTGGATTTGGTGTGAGTCAGGACACGGGGGCAGCAGAGTTTTGGATGAGCTCAAGTTTATGGAGGGCGGAAACTGGGAGATCAACCAGGAGGGTTTTGGAATAGTCAAGTCTGGAGGTAACAAGGACTTGGATGAGGGTTTCAGCAGCAGGTGAGCTGAGGCAGCTGTGGGGGACGAATGATGCTGGAGGTGAAGGAAGGCTTTTTTTGGTGCTGGCACTCGTTGACCCTTTCACTCTTTCAACGTTTTTTTTCCACTTTAATGTACTCATTAGCTACCACTGCCCTGACTTGCAGAGGGGAATTGGCAAATGTTGTTCTTTTTTCTGTTGACAGATACTCTTAATGGCTTCAATTAACCGTTAGGTGCTCTCTATAATTTGTCCTCCTCTGAACAATTATCTCTCAAGCTAGCAGTCCCCTCATCCTGTTTTCCCTTCCCGAACAAACATTTCGGGATCAAAATGTGTTGAGCAAGCAGTCAAAGACCAGCTGTTTTCACAATCAGCTCCATTAAGCATCATCTGTACCACACGTGATTTTTCTTATCGAAAGGTAAAGGGTACAGGCTGTGGCCGATCCCACATTGGAAAACTGAATCCAGCTCCCTCCTCACTCCTGCATCATTTCGTCTAGTGCCCCGGCTAGGATTTACCCTAAATCACAGCGTATACATCCACCCGGCATATAAGACCACCCCATCTTTCCAGCCCCCAAAACAATCATGTTTTTGCATATACTCGGTGTATAAGTCAACCCCGCTCCACCGCACTTTTCAGCCACAACTTGCTGTACTCACATTAGTTGTCAGCCTTCATTTTACACCCCCACAGATGCCATGTTTTACTTAACCGATACCTTATAACTGGGCGTATGGGATCAAGCAGGTGATAAAAGCCATGTCATGAAGCTGTGCAGGAACTTAAGACAGGTCCACTCTTTGCAGCGACACCGATCACATTTCAAAACGGCGATCACCCACACCCACAGCCACTCTGGCCGTTCACTTTCATACTCGGCCTTTAAGCCAACTCTTTTTTTGTTGGGATTTTTCAAAGGTCGACTAACATGCTGACATCTGTCTTTGGCCCTCTCTTGTTTCTCATCTACATGCTGCACCTCAGTGACATCACCCAGAAGTAAAATGTAAGCTTCCATATGTACACTGGCGACACACGGATATACTTCACGAGCATCCCTCGCAACCTCTCCACTGCTTTTGTTTTGTTACTTTGAGCAGGAATTACTCCTCAATAAACATTGGGAAGACTAAAGTCCTCAGTCATTCTGTTTCTGAGCCACCGACTCCATCTTTCTCCCTGGCCGCTGTCTGAACCAGGCTGTTCAAAACCTTGACGTCATATTTGACCCTAAGTTGAACTTCTGATCAGATATCCTTTCTGTTGGTCCCAGACTTATTATTGTGTCGGATTCTGGGCACTGCACATTAGGAGGGATGTCAGGGTGGAGAGGGTGTGACAGGAGATTTATTGGAATGGTTCCAGGGATGAGGAACTTCAGTTAGACGGAGAGACTGGAGAAGCTAGGATTGCTTTCCTTAGAGCGGATCAGGGAAAGGGGAAGTTTAATAGAGACATTTAAAATCATGAAAGGTTTTGATAGAGTAAATAAGGAGAAACTGCTCCCAGTTGCAGGAGGGTCAGTAACCAGAGGGACACAGATTGAAGCTAATTGGTGAAAGAACCAGAGGGGGAAATGTAGAGATTTATTTTACGCAGTGAGTTGTTGTGATCTGGAAGGCGCTGCCTGAAAGGGTGGTGGAAGCAGATTCAATAGGAGCTTTTGAAAGGGGAATTGGATAATTTTGCAGAGTTAAGGGGATAGAGCAGGGGAGTGGGACTAATTGGATAGCTCTTTCAAAGAGACAGCCCCCTTCTCTGCTGTACCATTCTATGATCACCAAGACCACCACCCTAACTCTGCCTGACTCTACCCTTGTCTAGACTTTTGTTGATCCCACACTCAACTATTCTAATGCCCTCATGACTGGCCTCATCTCAAATTCCATAAACCTCAGCTCATCCACAATCCCCTCGCTAAACCTCTCCACCTCTCTCTCCTCCTTTAAGACAATCTTTAAAACCTCTGACAAAGCTTTAGGTGATCTGCCCTAATGTCCCTTTATGTGGCTCAGTGTCAAATTTTGTTTGATAATCGCTCCTGTGAAGCATCTTGGGACCTTTTACTCTGTTAAAGGTGCTTTATAAATTCAAGTTGTTGTTGTTATCTCTAGAACACACTCAAAGGGTGGTTTATGCCCCAGAACTTTGATTTGAAGTTGCAGTGGTTTTATGTAGGCTCTTAACTCTATCTCTATCTGCCTTCGTTGTATAATCTTTAATATCCTTACCCAACAAAAATCTACCTATCCAGCGGATAGCCAACCGGAGAAGGGACTCTTAGCCGATTGCTTTGCCTCTCTTCTAGGCTGGGATCACTTGGACAGATTGGATCACTCCCTTTGAGGTCCCATTTCTTAGGTCCTTCCCAGCCCATAGATACACAGACACCTGGCTGACTGAACCATTGAGAGACTGGAGGTACAGACTTTCTGTTGACATGGGTAAGTGCCTGGGTTACTCACTGTTTCTGTTTGAACAGAAAGCTGTTGTTTACATGTTTAATCTTCTCAAATGACCATCATTTCATCAAGCTCTTTGAACCCAACACTCATTCTGCTGACATGGGCTCTCTCAGTCCCTGTCTATCTGTCTCTCTCTCTCTCTCTCACTCTGCGTCTCTCTGTCTCTCTCTCTCTCTCTCTTTGTCTCTCCTTCTATCACAATCTCTCTCTCAACTGCCTCTTGCTTTGTCTCTAATGTCTGTGTGTCTCTATCCCTCTTTCTCTCTCTGGCTGTCTCTCACTGTACCTCTCTCTTTCAATTTCTCTATCTCTCTGCCTGTCTCTCTTACTGCCTGTCTCTGTCTGTCTCTCTTTCTGTCTGTCTGTCTGTCTCTCTGTCTGTCTCTCTCTGTCCTTGTTTGTCTCTGTCTCTTACTCTCTCTGTCTTTCACTCCCTGTCTCTCGCTCTCTCTGAATTTTTCTCTGTCTCTCTCTGTCCAGTTTATCTCTCTCTTCCACTCTTTCTGTCTGTCTCTGCCTGCTCCCCCCACTCTCTCTCTCTCTCTCTCACTCAGAGAGACAGTGGATGAGGAAATCACCCATAGACTAAATGTTCCATCGATCAGTCAGCCCTGCTTTTACCTGGTTGGCATTGCGCTGCGGGACACGCAGAAGCAGGGAGGGGATAGGGATCAATCCCAACTCCCAGCTCTCCCCACCACAAAATAGAGTTGCCAACCCTCCAGGAGTCTCCAGGAATTGGAGAATAAACTCTAAGCCTCTCCTGGGAGCAAAAACCAGGGAGGGGAAAATAAATGTATTTTGTTTTCATCTAATTGAACACATCTGTTGATTAGTCATTTATTAGAAATCTAGCAAATGGGGATTTAAAAGGCTGTTCAACTGGTTGGGGGTTGCAGGGGTTCATATGATGAACACTCCAAGAGGACATCCAACCAGAGTTGGCAATCCAACAGCCAAGCAGCCCATGACAGAAGGCCCAGAGTCCACATGAGCCAAAATGAGAGAGAGAGAGAAAAAGGACTGAGGGGAGGAGAGCATCAGATCCTTTACTGTGACAATCATTGGTGCATCTGAACAGGAGGAGGCCATTCAGCCCCTCGAACCATTCAGTCATTGAGATCACGGCCGATCTGTATCTGAACTACACTTACATAACTTGGTTCCCTATTCCTAAAGACCCTTTACCCAACAATAATCCGTTTATGTTGGTCTTGAAAGCTTCAGTTGACCCCGCCCCATCCTTTTGGGGCTGAGAGTTCAGGTGTCACAGGAAGGTTGTGCTGTGCACCTGATCAATGTCGTAAAGGTTAAGAAATGGGAAGAGGTTTTTGGGTCTGTTCCTTACATCACAGCTTCATTACAGCACAGAAGAAAGCCATTCAGCCCAGCGGGTCCATGTCAGCCCTCTGTAGAGAAATCCAGTCAGTCCCATTTGCCCCGCTCTATCCTTGTATCCCTGCAAGATTATTTCCTTCAACTCTCCATCCAATTTCCTTTTGAAATCACTCATCGTCTCCACTTCCACCCCCCCTTGTGGGCAGTGAGTACCGCTCACTGCTTAAAAAAAAATCTTCCTCATATTCCCCCCCTGCATCTCTTGCCCAAAACGTTAAACCTAGTGTCCCCCTAGTGCCCGTCCCATCAGCCAATGGGAACTACTTCTTCTTAGGCAGTCCCTGGGGGTCGAGGGTGACTTGCTTTCACACTAAAAATGAGTTCTCAGGTGACTGAAGAGTCCAATGCGCGACCTACAGTCTCTGTCACAGGTTGGGGGGCAGACGGTGGTAGGGGGACAGGTGGGTGGAGTACCCGAGTTGGCACATGCTCCTTTCACTTGGCTTCAGCTAGCCCTCGGCGATGGGACTCGAGGAGTTCAGCTCCTTCCCGGGATGCTTTCCCTCCACTTCGGGCGGTCTTGGGTCAGGAATTCCCAGACGATGGCAGGGATGTTGCAGCTTCTCGAGGAGGCTTTTAAGGAGGTCCTTGAAGTGTTTCCCCTGCCCTCCTGGGACTCGCTTTCCGTGTTGAAGCTCTGAGCAGAGCGCTTGTTTCGGGAGTCTCGCGTCAGGCATGAGGTCAGTGTGGCCCGCCCAGCAGAGCTGATGGAGCTTGGTCAATGCTGCGATGCTGGGGATGTTGGCCTGAGTGAGAACACTAACGTTGGTGCCTATCCTGCCAATGGATTTGCAGGATCTTGCAGAGGTGGTGGGATTTCTCCAGAGTTTTGAGGTGCTTGTTGTGCATAGTCCACGTCGCTGAGCCACATAGGAGGGCGGGTATCACTACTGCTCTGTAAACCATGAGCTTGATGCTGGGTTTGAGGTCCTGGTCTTCAAACACGCTCTTCCTCAGGTGGCTGAAGGCTGCGCTCGCAAACTGAAGACAGTGTTGAACCTAGTCGTCGACGTCTGCCCTTGTTGACAGTCGGCTCCCAAGGTATGGAAAGTGGTCCATGTTGTTGGAGGCTGAGGGCCAGTGCGCTGTGGAGGGGGCAGGTTGGTAGAGGACTGTTGTCTTACGAGCGTTTAGTGTAAGGCCCACGCTGTCGTACGCCTCGGTGAAGATGTTGACGATGGCTTGGAGCTCGGCCTCTGAGTGTGCACAGACGCAAGCATCGTCTGCATCCTGTAGTTCAATGACAGAGGATGGGACGAACTTGGATTTGGCCTGCAGGCGGCGGAGGTTGAACAGGTTCCCGCTTGTTCTGTAGTTTAGCTCCAGTCCAGCGGGGAGCTTGCTGAGGGTGAGGTGGGGCATTGCGACAAGGAAGATTGAGAAGAGCGTCGGTGCCTCGCTTGACCCCGGTCCGAGTGTGGATTGGGTCTGTGGTAGATCCATTGGACAGGATCACGGCTTGCCTGTCATTGTGGAGCAGGCGGAGAATGGTGACAAACTTCTGGGGGCAGCCAAAACGGAGGAGGGTGCTCCAATGGGAACAGCTTTTCTTTGTCTACCTTATCTAAGCCTGTCATACCTCTACCAAACCTCCCCTCAATCTCCTTTGCTCCAAGCAGAACAACCCCAGAGTCTCTACTTTTTTTGTCAGATACAAGATTTTATAAACAACGCCCTTTTTAATTAAAAAGAGGACTGAGATGCTCAGCCGTTCAGAGCGTGCAGTCGTACACCAGAAAACGTGTGTGAGAGGGAAAGAGTCAGTGAGTGTTGCTAATGGCTGATTAACTTCATTAGGTCACAGGTGGACAGGATGGGAAAACAGGACAGGAGAACACAGCCCTCTGAATGATCGAGACAGGAGCAGGGAGCTCGAGAGGACCCCCTTACATCCCATTCTCTTTCCCGAAACTCAGTTCACAATTGCCGGGAATGAGGAGGAACCAAGAGGTGAGTGACAGATTATTCTGAAGGCAATAGCTTATTTCTACAGCTGTTGTTTCTCTTATAATATCCACAGAAGTGTTTCTGTGCATGTGTGTGTGTGTGTGTGTGTGTGTGTGTCTGTGTGTCTGTATGTGTGTGTGCATGTGTGTGTGTGTGTGCGTGTCAGTGCGTGCGTGTGTGTGAGTGCGTGTGTGTGAGTGCGTGAGTGCGTGTGAGTGCGTGTGTGTGTGAGTGAGTGTGTGCGTGTGCGTGTGTGTGTGTGTGCGTGAGTGCGTGTGTGTGTTAGTGCGTGCGTGTGTGAGTGCGTGTGTGTGAGTGCGTGTGTGTGCTTGTGTGAGTGTGAGTGCGTGTGCGTGTGAGTGCATGTGTGTGTGTGAATGCGTGTGTGTGTCTGCGCATATTTTTTTTCTCCTGATTCTCTCCAATCCCTGAGCGTGACTTAAACATCTCCAAAGATTTATCCCAACTAGCAAGTGCTTTAAAGGGGAATGGGCATTAGCTGGGTTTCTTGGGGAGACCAAACCAGGGAGCACTGTCTTGGGTCATGATCACAATCCTGCCCTCCCCTCCCCCACCAGCAGAAACATGGGCAGATGTCCCATTAGGTGTCAATTTAAGCATTCCTGAGATGGGCCCTTTAAATGTCAGCTTAAGCATTTCTGAGGGAGTCCCTTTAAGCATCAGTTTGAACAGTTCTGCAAGGATCCCTTTAAGTGCCACTTCTCTCTAAATGCTGACGAGAGGGGGGCGGGGCATGAGTCCGTGTGAATCACGAGGGTCCCTGGCGAGGTAACCTCAGGCTTGGTGGGGAGAAGGGAAGGCCCATTCATTGTGGTTCCAGGGTCTGTTGACAGGTGGATTAAAGGGGAAGGGGTGAGAATATTTAACCTCTCCACCAAACAGATGACCTGGCCGGTACATCGTGGCTTGTGGGAGCTTGCTGCACACAACTGGCTGCCACATTTCCTGCATTGCAATAGCAACGACACTTCAAAAGAAAAAAGTGCTTCACTGGGGGCAAATTTTGACCAGTTTCACAGTACGCACATAGAACATGCTCAGATGCACCCGTCATCCTCTCTCTTAATGCACAATCCAGGCAAAATAAAAGCAGAATTAGGGTGTTGAGCAAAGTGCACCTGAGCAGATACATCCCATAATTTCAGTGGAATTCTGTAGGGTGTCTTTAGGGGGCAGAATATCCCAGCAACAGAAGAAACTTAAAGCTGTCCAGATATTGCCTCATTGGATCATATCAACGGGCAGGTTGTGCCTAATCGGCAATTGGAGAAGTTCCTGTGACCCGGGATTGTGGGGTATTCCCTTCTCCCACGAGCTCCTGGGTCCAGAGATTTGAGCATAAAATCCAGGTCTCAGGGCAGCGATGCACTGTCGGAGGTGGCCACTTTCAGGTGAGAGGTTAAACCGAGTCACCCCCCCACCCCCCCCGGCCACCGCCAGACAATGAGAGCTGGAGCGAGGTTTCGCTGGTGGATTCGGAGCACGGGCAGGATTGGGCTCCGACTGGATCCTCCTGGAATCGGAAAGCCGGCAGGTGCCCAGGGGCAGGATCCGGAGGGATCCGGGTGAGGTGCTGCAAAGCTGTAATGTGGGAAACACGGCCGCCGACTTGCGCACAGGGGGAGGTGGTGGCATGGTGGTATTGTCACTGGGCTCGTATCCCGAGACCCAGGGTATTGCTCTGGGGAACCGGGTTCGAATCCCACCGTGAGTCCCAGAATTCAATAAAGATTTGGAATTAAAAGTCTGATGATGACCACGAAACCATTGACGATTGTTGTAAAAACCCCATCTGGGTCACTAATGCCCCTTTAGGGAAGGAAATCTGCCGTCCCAGGGCCTCAGTTTAACATCCCATCCGGGAGACAGCACCCACAACACTGCAGCACTCCCTCGGATTTGCCTGCCCAAGTTTCCCAAGGGGGGTCTTGAACCCACAACTCTCATGACTAAGAACTAAGAGGGCTGCTTTCATGTGACGCTTCGGAACTCACGCGATATTAAGAGGAATAGGGAGTGTAGATAGAGGGAGACTATTTCTATTGGTTAGGGAGTTAAGGATTAAGGGGGGTGTGCGGGGAAATGTCGGCACACAGAGAGAGAGGGTGGCGGAAGTTTTGGAACTCTCTTCCGCAAACGGCAACGGATGCTGGATCGATTGTTAATTTTAAACCTGAGATTGATCGATTTTATTGAAAGGTATAGAGTGATATGGAGCGAATATGGAGTTGAGACACAGACCAGCCATGGTCTGACGAACATCTGAAATAGGAACAGAATTAGGCCATTCGGCCCCTCGAGCCTGTTCTGCCATTCATTTGCGTTTCGAATCCCACATTCCCATCTACCTTCCTGATAACCTTTGATTCCGTTGCCTAACAAGTATCTATTTATTCCCGCCTCAAAAATATTCGATGACCCTGCCTCCCGAGGCAGAGAGTTCCAAAGTCGCACGACCCTCTGAGAGAGTGAATTTCTCCTCATCTCTGTCCTAAAAGGGCGACCCTTAATTTTAAAACAGTGCCCCCCCCCTCCCCGCCCACAAGAGGAAACATCCTTCCCCACGTCTCATCGCGTGGTGGAGCAGGCTCAAGGGTTCTACGGGGCCGCCTCCTGTTCCTATTTCTTGCGACGGGTGGCGTGGAGAGGGCTTGGGGGTGGAAGGGAGACAAACTGAGATTGGACAAGAGAGGGGCTGAGGTGTCCTGATGGGGGAAGGATTAAGAGAGGGGACACAGGTGCTGGCCTGGCTGGGAGCTGAGACCTCCAGTCAGTGGTTGCCTGGCGACACGAGCGGGTGACTTATTAACCGGGGGTAACGAGGTGCATCTGCAAGCTGACACAGCTTTACTTGGTACAGCAGCAAGCGTAAAGGACTGTGTTGGAGATTCCCCCCCCGCCCCGTGTCCCAAACAGAGAGAGTAAAGGGGTGTTTAAAACTGTTCGACGTGCCTCTACAGGAACGGGACACTGAGAATCGGGGGTGTTGGGGGCGGGGGGGGGGGGGGGGGGGTGTTGGATGGACACGTGTGGAGGAGAAACGCCGGAAGCCTGCGTGGGAGCCGTCCTGTGTTCCTGACCCGTGAGTACACCGCTCTGTAATCGTGTCTGGCAGGAGCTTTGGGTTGTCCTTTTGAAAAAAAGGAGCGGGTTAATTGGTTGAAGGGACGGGTGTTGTAACGGACTGTCGGCCCGACAACCCCGCCCGCGCGCTCACGCTCGCGCGTTGAGATGGGCAAGGTGGGTGAGCCCTGAGTAGCATTGTGTGGTGCGGGCACACGTCGTTAGTGAGTTCCCTACCTCGGCTGCGCTGCTGCTGGGGAGACACGGTCATTGGTGGGGGTGTGGGAGGTGGCTGGGGGGTTGATGGTGGGAGGGTGAGGCACTTTTAGCAAAAGTTTGCAAAGCATAAACAATGGAGGTGAGGAGATTTTGGTAGATGGCAAATTTCCCTCTTTCCCCTCCCCCTCATCTATTACACAGTACGATCGCACGCACACAGACGCACACACACACACACACGCACACACACTGCGATGGCTGACTGTTACCTAGCAGGACGCGCACATGCGAAAAAAGAGAATCCCTATTTCAGGTCAAGGAAGGGAACTTGCATTTATATAGCGCCTTTCACAAACTCAGGTCATCGCAACGAGTTTTACAGCTATTGAAGTACGTTTGAAGTGTGGTCACTGTCGTAACATAGGAAACAGGGCAGCCAATTATTGTACAGCAAACTCCTGCTAACACCTGTGCAATAATGACCGGATAATTTTTTTAAGTGGTGTTGGTCAACGGATAAATATTGGCCCCATGACACTGGGAGAGAACTCATCCGAATCTCTGATGCCTGTATGTGAACTCACACCGTAAGATGTTCACCCAGTCTGCCCTGAACCCACTGACCCACACTGGCTCCTGGTGCATCAATAACACAATTTTAAAATTCTCACCCTTACTTTTAAGTTCCTCCATGGCCCCTGCCAGTTCCCTTGCTTTGTAACCTTCTCCAGTCCCTCAACTCTTTGAGATCTCTGCGCTCCTCCAATTCCGGCCTCTTGAGCATCCCCCGATTCCCATCGCTTCCGCCATTGGCCGTGCCTTCAGCTGCCTGGGCCCCTAAGCTCTGGAATTCCGACCCCAAACCTCTCCGCCTCTCCCTCTTCCTTCTAAGATGTTTCTTAAAACTGATCTTTGACCAAGCTTTTGGTCACCTGTCCCTAAATATCTCCTCGTGACTCAGATTTATCTAATAATCATTTCTTTGAAGTCCTTGGGGACAGTTTACTGTGTTAAAGACACTATATAAATGTACGTTATTGTAGGTTTTCCCTCTGTCTTCCATTTAGCCACTGTGAATTTCTCTCTCTCTCTCTCTCTCTCTCTCTCTCTCAACATGTTGGCTCTGAACACTTTCCATGATGCTTGTGTCTGTTTTGTCTGTGTGGCAAGTGTTCCCCCTGTGGGTGCTCAGTACTGCCTCTGGCCCAAAGACAGGAAGCTGGTGTTCCTGAATTTCTGCTGATGTGTTTGTGAGGAGGTTTCCCTGCAATGGTTCAAGAGGATGTACATGCTCTCGCCAGTTCAAAGGGCAGTGTTAAGGGGTGAAGAGCTCGCCTTCAATTTGGCTATAGCATCTCAAAATGCTCCGCATGCAGCGCCAAAGCAACGGCTGCTGGAACATAAACAGCTCCAGCAACTGGGGAGTGCACAGTAAGATCCCACAGACCGCCTTCGGTCGAGGGAGGAAAGACCAGAGGAGAGAAACCTTCTTTCAATGGTGATGAGATCTTTAATGTCCAGCTAAGAGGACTCAGCGCTGAACCTCAGACAAAGGCCTCAGTTTAACGTCTCATCTAAATGGTAGTCACCCTTCCCCACAATAACCCTAGACTATGGCGCTCCCTCAGTACTGACCCTCTAACAGTGCAGCATTCCCTCAGTACTGACCTTTTGTCAGTGCAGTACTCCCTCAGTACAGATCCGATAGTGTGGCACTCCCTCAGTACTGACCCTCTGACCGTGCAGCGCTCCCTCAATACTGACCCTTGGTCAGTGCAGCACTCCCTCAGCACTGATTCTCCGACAGTGCAGCACTCCCCCGGTACTGATCCTTCAACAGTACAGCACTCTCCCATTACTGATTTTCTGACAGTGCAACGCTCCCTCAGTACTGCCACTCTGCCACAACAGAGCTCTTTCAGTATTGACCCTCTAATAGTGCAGCACTCCCTCAGTACTCACTCTCCAAAAATGCAGCGCCCCCTCAGTACTGACCCTCCGACAGTGCAGTGTTCCCTCAGTACTGATCCTCTGACAGTGCAGCACTCCCTCAGTACTGAGGCTCTGACAGTGCAGCACTCCCTCACTACTGACTCTCTGACAGTGCAGCACTTCCTCAGTACTGACCCTCTGACAGTGCAGCACTCCCTCAGTACTGACCCTGCGGCAATGCAGCACTCCCTAAGTACAGACTCTAAGTCAGTGCGGCGCTCCCTCAATATTGACCATGTGACAGTGTGGCACTCCCTCATCACTGATCCTCCGACAGGGCGGCACTCCCTCAGTACTGACCCTCCAACAGTGCAGCACTGCCTCAATACTGACCCTGCGACAGTGCAACACTCCCTCAATACTGACCCTCAGGCAGTGTGTCACTCCCTCCGTGTTGACCCTCTGACAGTGCAGCACTCCCTTACTACTGACTCTCTGTCAGTGCAGCACTTCCTTAGTACTGACCCTGTGGCAGTGCAGCACTCTCTAAGTACAGACTCTATGCCAGTGCAGCGATCACTCAGTATTGACCATGTGACAGTGTAACACTCCCTCACAACTCACCCTCCAACAGTGCAGCACTGCCTCAGTACTGAGCCTGCGACAGTGCAGCACTCCCTCAGTCCTGACCCCCTGTCAGTGTAGCCCTTCCTCAGTACTGACCCTTCGACAGTGCAGCACTCCCTCACTACTGACCCTCAGGCAGTGTAGCACTGCCTCAGTGCTGACCCTCTGACAGTGCAGCATTCCCTCAGTACTGACTCTCAGGTAGTGTGGCACTCCCTCAGTGTTGACCTTCTGACAGTGCAGCACTCCCTCAGTACTGACCTTCCGACAGTGCAGCGCTTCCTCAGTACGGACTTCCTGTCAGTGCAGCGCTTCCTCAGTATTGACCCTCTGACAGTGCAGCACTCCCTCAGTACTGACCCTCAGGCAGTGTGGCACTCCCTCAGTACTGACCTTCCGACAGTGCAGCGCTCCCTCAGTACGGACTTCCTGTCAGTGCAGCACTTCCTCAGTATTGACCCTCTGACAGTGCAGCACTCCCTCAGTACTGATCCTCTGAAAGTGCAGCACTCCCTCAATACTGACCCTCCAAAAGTACAGCACTGCCTCAATACTGACCCTGCGACAGTGCAGCATTCCCTCATTACTGACTCTCAGGCAGTTTGGCACTCCCTCAGTGTTGAACCTCTTACAGCGCAGCACTCCCTCTGTACTGACCCTCAGACAGTGTAGCACTCCCTCAGTACTGACCCTTTGACAGTGCAGCACTCCCTCAGTACTGACCCTCAGGCACTGTAGCATTCCCTCAGTACTGACCTTCTGACAGTGCAGCACTCCCTCAGTACTGACCCTCAGGCACTGTAGCATTCCCTCAGTACTGACCTTCTGACAGTGTAGCACTCCCTCAGTACTGACCCTCAGGCAGTGTAGCACTCCCTCAGTACTGACTTCCTTAGGAGGGCAACACTCCCTCAGTACTGACCCTCTGACAGTGCAGCACTCCCTCAGTACTGACTTCCTGTCAGTGCAATGCTCCCTCAGTATTGACCCTCTGACAGTGCAGCACTCCCACAGTACTGACTTCCTGTCGGTGCAGCACTCCCTCAATACTGATCCTTAGGCAGTGTAGCACTCCCTCAGTGCTGACCATCTGACAGTGCAACACTCCCTCAGTACTGACCCTCAGGCAGTGTGGCATTCCCTCAGTGAGTGTTGACCCTCTGACAGTGCAGCACTCCCTCACTACTGACTCTCTGACAGTGCAGCACTGTCTTAGTACTGACCCTGCGGCAGTGCAGCACTCCCTAAGTATAGACTCTATGTCAGTGCAGTGCTCCCTCAGTATTGAACATGTGACAGTGCAACACTCCCTCACTACTAACCCTCCAACAGTGCAGCTTGCCTCAGTGCTGACCTACTGTCAGTGCAGCCGTCCCTCAGTACTGACCCTCCGACAGTGGAGCACTCCCTCAGTACTAACTCTCTGTCAGTGCAGCAATCCCTCAGTACTGACCCTGCGACAGTGTAGCACTCCCTCAGTGCTCACCCTGCGACAGTGTAGCACTGCCTCAGTGCTGACCCTCAGGCAGTGTAGCACTCCCTCATTACTGACCTTCTGAAAGTGCAACGCTCCCTCAGTACAGACTTCCTGTCAGTGCAGCACTTCCTCAGTATTGACCCTTTGACAGTGCAGTGCACACTCAGTACTGACTTCCTGTCAGTGCAACGCTCCCTCAGTATTGACCCTCTGACAGTGCAGCGCTCCCTCAGCACTGACTTCCTGTCGGTGCAGCGCTCCCTCAGTATTGACCCTCTGAAAGTGCAGCACTCCCACAATACTGACCCTCCAATAGTACAGCACTACCTCAATACTGACCCTGCAACAGTTCAGCCCTCCCTCAGTACTGACCCTCCGACAGTGCACCTCTCCCTCAGTACTAACTCTCTGTCAGTGCAGCACTCCCTCAGTACTGACCCTGCGACAGTGCAGCATTCCCTCAGTACTGACTCTCAGGCAGTTTGGCACTCCCTCAGTGTTGACTCTCTGACAGTACTGACCCTCAGGCAGTGTAGCACTCCCTTAGTACTGACTTTCCGACAGTGCAGCGCTTACTCAGTAAGGACTTCCTGTCAGTGCAGCACTTCCTCAGTATTGACCCTCTGACAGTGCAGCACTCCCTCAGTACTAACCCTCAGGCAGTGTAGCACTCCCTCAGTATTGACCTTCTGACAGTGCAGCATTCCCTCAGTACTCACTTCCTGTCGGTGCAACACTCCCTCAGTATTGACCCTCTGACAGTGCAGCGCTCCCTCAGTACGGATTTCCGGTCCGCACAGCACTTCCTCAGTACTGACTCTCTGGCAGTGTAGCGCTCCCTCAGTACTGACCCTCCGAGAGTGCAGCACTCCCTCAGTACTGACTTCCTGTCAGTGCAACGCTCCCTCAGTATTGACCCTCTGAAAGTGCAACACTCCCTCAATACTGACCCTGCGACAGTGCAGCATTCCCCCAGTACTGACCCTCAGACAGTGCAGGACTCCCTCACTACTGACTCTCTGACAGCGCAGCGCTCTCACAGTACTGACCCTCTGACCATGCAGCACTTCCTCAGTACTGACCCTGTGGCAGTGCAGCACTCCCTCAGTACTGACCCTCTGACAGTGCAGCACTCCCCCAGTCCTGACCCCCTGTCAGTGCAGCCCTCCCTCCGTACTGACCCTCCGACAGTGCACCTCTCCCTCAGTACTAACTCTCTGTCAGTGCAGCACTCCTTCAGTACTGACCCTGCGACAGTGTAGCACTCCCTCAGTACTGACCCTCAGGCAGTGTAGCACTGCCTCAGTGCTGACCCTCTGACAGTGCAGTGCTCACTCAGTATTGACCCTCTGACAGTGCAGCATTCCCTCAGTACTGACTCTCAGGCAGTTTGGCACTCCCTCAGTGTTAACCCTCTGACAGTGTAGCACTCCCTCAGTGCTGAGCTTCTGACAGTGCAGCGCTCCCTCAGTACTGACTTCCTGTCGATGAAGCGCTCCCTCAGTATTGACCCTCTGACATTGCGTCACTCTCTCAGTACTGACCCTCTGACAGTGCGTCGCTCCCTCAGTACTGACCCTCTGACAGTGCAGCACTCCCTCAGTACTGACCCTCTGACAATGCAGCACTCCTTCAGTACCGACCCTGCAACACAAATACACAAGCAATAGCTTCAAATTACCTGGCTATTCTCTACTCTGTATGTGACAAGTGCAGCCTGTGAATTGTTCGATTCCTACATTGCAGTTAACTTGCTGCAGCGTAATTCAATTTCCCACCACGGGCAAAACCCCGTGGAATTTTTGAGAGTTCAAACACAGCGGCTCTTCGAGCTTCTTCTTGTTGCCTCAACTGAGCAGCCTCCCACCCTCTACCCTCCATCTACTTCAGCTCATCCAAAGCTCTGCTGCATGTGTGCTAACCATGTCCCGTTCAGCCATCACTCTCGCACTCACTGATCCCACGTTGGCTCCCGGTCCAGGAACACTTCAAATTTCAAATTCCTCTCCTCCTTTTTAAATCTGCTCAGGGCCTCGCCCCTCCTTCGGGCCCACAGCCTCCGGAATCCCTGCGCCTCTCCAATTCCGGCCTCCACCCCTCACTTCCGTCAGTTCCCCCATTGGCGGCCGTTCCTCCAGCTGCCCAGGGCCCCTAAGCTCTGGAATTGTCTCCCTGAACCCCTCTTCGTCTCCCTCTCCTTCTTTCAGACGCTTCTTAAAACCTCCCTCTTCGATGAGCTTTTGGTCAGTCGCTCCCAATATCTCCTCAGCTGGGTCAGTGTGTACTTGTTGTTTGGTAATCTCTCCTGTGAAGCGCCTTGGGGGGGAGGTGTTACACTGCATTAATGGCGCGATATAAATACGAGTTGTTGTTGCAGTTTCTAGCTGAGTGGGGCTACAGTGCCACTGCTGGTGCAAACGAGGAAAGCAGGACGTTGTGTCATATTTATTCAATCCCTTTCAGTTCTGTTCCTTTTTAATGATACTAGTGCCCTAGGATTTGTAGAAACAGTCACCAGAAAACTGGGGTAACATGCGTACGGACTGAGGGAACAACAGCGTCATTGGCTCATAGGTGTTACTTGTCCTTCCAGTTGTAGCCTTTCCATGGAATGGCTTGTATTTGCTTGATTATTGAAGATTAAGAGATGAGCTAAATGCAGATTTGAAGATAATTAATGGATTCAAGAGGGTTGTTAGAGAGAAACTGTTTCCTCCGGTGAGGGGAGTCCAGAACCAAGGCAACGGAACTTAAAGATTCGAGCCAGGCCGTTCAGGGGTGATGTCAGGAAGCATTTCTTCACTCAAAGGGGAGTGGAAATCTGGAACCCTCTCTCTTCCCGCCCCCCGCTGAAAAAGTTGTCAAGGCCGTGGGTGTCCAATTGAAAATCTCAAAGCTGAGATTGACAGTGTTTCGTTGGGTAAGGAGATTAACAGCTACGGAACCAGGGCGGGGAGACAGAGTTAAGATATGGATCAGCCAAGTTCTAACCGAATGGTGGAACAGACTCAAGGGGCTGAATGGCCTATGATCTCACATTGTGCACAAGAAGTCAAAGCTGAAGGCAGAGTGAAAAGGAAAAGGTTCTTCGTTAACTCCCTATTTTAAAGTTATTCATACCATTTTAATTTTACAGAATTTTTGTCATTTTTAAAAATTCTTTCTGGGGATGTGGCCATCGCTGGCTAGGCCAGCATTTGTTGCCCATCCACAATTGCCCATTGAGAAGGTGCTGGTGAGCCACCTTCTTGAACTGCTGCGGTCCGTGTGGTGTAGGTACACCCACAGAATTGTTAAAAGAGTTGTCACTTCAACAGTACATGTGTGTGAACTAATGCTGCACTTGCACATGATCTATTGGGTTGGGTCCGATTACATAATTACAATGAATTTCCAACACAGAAATCGGCCATTCAGCCTTAGAAATATTCAAGGACTCTACTCCCACTGCATTTCGAGGAAGAGAGTTCCAAAGACTGACTACCCTCAGAGAAAAAAATTCTCCTCACCTCTGTCTTAAATGGGCGACCTCTTCTTCTTAAACAGTGACCCCTAGTTCGATATTTTCCCACAAGAGGAAACATCCTCTCCACATCCACCCTGTCAAGACCCCTCAGGATCTTATATGATGCTGAGTGACTAATTCCAGGTTCAAATGGGAAGGAGTTTAGTCCATTGAGACTCTCTGCTATGAATAGGTTGAGTAAATTGGGCTTATATTCTCTGGAGTTTGGAAGAATGAGGGGTGATCTTATTAAACATACAGAATTCTGAAGGGTAGAGACTGAGAGATTGTATCCCCTGTCTGGGGAACCTAGAACATGGGATGCGGGACAATCTCAGGATAAGATGTCAATCATTTAGGACTGAGGCGAGGAGGCTGGACTAGTAATCCAGAGACCCAGGGTAATGCTCTGGGGACCTGGGTTTGAATCCCACCATGGCAGATGGCGGAATTTGAATTCAATAAAAATATGGAATTAAAAGTCTAATGATGACCATGAAACCATTGTTGATTGTTGTAAAAAACCCATCTGGTTCACTAATGTCCTTTAGGGAAGGAAATCTGCTGTCCTTACTTGATCTGGCCTACGTGTGACTCCAGACTCACAGCAATGTGGTTGACTCTTAAATGCCCTCTGAACAAGGACAATTGGGGATGGGCAATAAATGCTGGCCTAGCCAGCGATGCCCGCATCTCCATGAATGAATACAAAAGAAAAACTCAAAGGGTTGTGAATCTTTAGATTTCTCTACCTCAGAGAGCTGTAGATGCTCTGTCATGCAGTATATTCAAGGCTGGGTTTTTTACCTCTTGGGGAATCATGGGGAGTGGGCTAGAGGCAGAGGATGAGCCATGATTGTATTGAACGTGGAGCAGGTTTGAGGGACCAACTGGTCTATCCCTGCTCCTCGGACTCTTATACTACGCAGCGAGTGGTTAGGATCTGGAATGGAGGCAGGTTCAAAAGCTTTCAAAAGGGAATTGGATTAAATCACACTTAGAGTACTGTGCGCGGTTCTGGTCGCCATATTATAAATATGATATAGAGGCACTGGAAGAAGATTTAGAAGGATGATGCCAGAAATGTGTGGGTATACAGATCAGGAAAGGATTAATAGGCTGGGCCTCTTTTCTCTTGGGAAGAAAGAAAGCTGAGGGATGACCTGTTCGAGATCCTTAATATAATGAAAGGTTTTGATCAAGTGGATCCAGAGAAAATGTTTCCTCTTGTGGGGAAGAGCAGAACTAGAAGTTGTCAATATAAGATAGTCCCCAAAAAATTCAATAGGATATTCAGGAGAAACTTCTTCAGAGAGTAGTGAGAATGTGGAACTCATTACCACAGTCAGTGGTTGAGGTGAATAGTTTAGAGACATTTAAGGGGAAAGCTAGACAAGTGAATGAAGGAGAGGAGAATCGCGGATTATGATGGTAGATTTAGATGAAGAAAGATGGGAGGAGGTTCGAGTGGAGCATAAACACCAGCATGGACTTGTTGGGCTGAATGGCCTGTTTCTGTGACTCAAATCCTGTGTAATCCAATTGGTAACTATCTGAACAGAGAGAGTTTACAGGGCTATGGGGGAAAAGGTGAGGGTGCGGGGCTGGGTGAGTTGTTCTTGGGGAGAGCCGGCATTGTGTCGATGGGCCAAATGGCCTCCTGTGTTGTAACCATTCTAGGATTCTAGAACATGACAGGGATATTATCACAGAGGGCCTGTGCAGACAGGCCTGGGGTAGTATAACATGGCTCTGTACATGATTCCTTGACATTGACTTGTCCAAAGGTAGGAACAACCTTGTAATATGGTTTCAATAATGTAAGGGCCTTGTTCTACAATAATTTCAGAGGTTTTTTAAATTCAATCATGGGATGTGGGCATCATCGGCTAAGCCAGCATTTATTGCCCATCTCTAATTGTCCTCATTCAGAGGGTATTTTCAAGTGTCAACCGCATTGTTGTGTGTCTAATGTCACATGTAGGCCAGACCAGGTAAGGATGGCAGATTTCCTACCCTAAATGACATTAGTGAACCCCCTGGACCCCCTCTGTGTTAAAATTGGGATTCATCGCACCCTCTCCCACCTTTCCCAGGATTGCTTCAACTCTCTGTGTTTCCTTTCTAAATTCTACAGGCTTTTAGGCCTCATGCTTCGTGTCATGTCTCCATTTCTTCACCCAGAGAGTGGTAATCCTGTGGAATTTGCTACCGCAGAAAGTAGTTGAGGCCAAAACATTGTATGTTTTCAAGAAGGAGTTAGATGGGGTCGAAAGGGATCAAAGTGTATGGGGAGAAAGTGGGAGCAGGCTATTGAGTTGGATGATCAGCCATGATCATAATGAATGGCGGAGCAGGCTCGAAGGGCTGAATGGCCTACTCCTGCTCCTACTTTCTATATTTCTATGTTTCCCTTGTCCATTCTACTCATCTCAACCTTGTGGTTTGGCTTTCTCAACTTAAATCAAATAACAATTCTCTGTCGTGAGATAAATGGAATGTTTTTCTCTGTTGTACAAAAAGCTGTTGACAGATTGTCCACAAACGTATTGTCAAACTACGAGGTATTACTGTCCATGAGGCATCAAGTACCATGAACGACAATAACAGCTTGCATTTACATAGCGCCTTTCAGGTAGCACGTCAGCTCAAGGCGCTTCCTAGGAGCATTGTCAAACAAAGAAATTTGACTCTGAGACAAATTATAGGACAGATCTCTGAAAGCTTATTCAAAGAAGTCGGTTTTAAGAAGTGTCGTAAAGGGGGGAAAGAGAGAGAGAGAGAGAGAGAGGTGAAGAGGTTTAGGGAGGGAATTCCAGAGTTCAGGGCCAAGGCAGCTGGAGGCACAGCTGCCAATGGGGGAGCAATGGAGATTGGGGGATGCACAAGAATTCGAGCAGCGCAGAGATCTCAGAGGTATGTGGGATCAGGAGATTAGAGAGATAACAAGGGGGTGAGGCCATAGATTGATTCGAACATAAGAATGGAGATTTTTAAATCAAGGCATTGCCAGACCAGGAACCAAAGTAGGTGGGCGGGGAGAGGGGGGGGTGGTTCTCGGCAATTAGAAAATGCCACCTGACGTTTGAAAGAGACATAGACATTGGGTGGGGGTGGGGGGGGGGGGGGGGGGGGGGGGGGGGCGGTGTGTGTGGCGGGGGTGAAGAGTCAGAGGCACACTCACTCTCGCACATGCACATACGCCCACACACATTCACACAAAGCACATACAGCATCTCATAGTGCACACACACTCACTCTCACACATGGACACTCACACACATTCACACACATGCATACAGCACACACGCGCATGCACACGCAAACACACACGCACACATAGACATAAACACGTGTGTGCACACACCGACACACATTCACACACATGCACATAGATGGACACACACATGCATGCACACACACATGCATACGCATACACACACACACTCATACACACACACACATACACGTGCACACACATACACACACACACATACATGTGTGCTCACACACACCCTACACACACATGCGCACACACACATGCAGAAATAAACTGGAAAGGTTGAAATGGAAAATGAGAGAAAGGGATTATATGAGCTCTTGAAATGCCATTGTGTGAAAGGCTATGGACCAAGTGCTGGAAAATGGGATTAGAATAGAAGGTGCTTGATGGCTGGCACAGACACGATGGGCCAAAGGGCCTGTTTCTGTGCTGTATAACTCTATGCCTCTATAAATACTTTGGAAGGTTGGATGGCAGAAGCACCCCATCCAAATCTCTTCCGTTATGCTGGCTCACAACCAAGGAACAGTGTGTGTTGTGTCAAATTTGGGAGAGTGCTGTGTGCGTTCTGCACACATTGCAATCATGGGGAGCCAGGCAGTAAAATGGTTGCTGTGATATGGACCCTTGTCCCTTTGTGGAGGTTTCTCAGGTTATTGGTTAACCAGCGAAGGCCACGATGTCCCGTTAGCCATTTAACCAGTGAGTTTGGAAGGGCTGCAGTAGCCGTGAGTGCCCGGAACTAACGGCTCCTACCCTTGTGATGTTTGCAAAACAAAAATCGCAGCTCATCAGAAAATCCCATGCTGTGTTAAAGAAGGAGATGGCGGGGGATGGAATAGGGTTGCCATGTCTAGTTGGGTGGATTTATGGAGGCTCTGTCATGTGACCTCCTGTCACCCACCCCTACTCTTCCACTTTTAGCCCATCCTCAGGGCACACCATCTGCCCACTGAAACATTTAAGTACCTTATCCTTTCCTGGGAAGTGGGTGTTGCTGGCAAGGCCGGCATTTGTTACCCATCCCTCGTTACGAGTCAACCCCATTGCTGTGGGTTTGGAGTCACATGTAGGCCAGACCAGGTAAGGACGGCAAATTTCCTTCCCTGAAAGACATAGTGAACCAGATGGGTTTTTATCACAATGATTTACAGTTTCATGGTCACCTTTACTGAGACTAGCTTTTAATTCCAGATCTTTTAATTTAGTCCCTTGGTGGTGCAGAACTTGAGCGTTGCTGATAAAAAAGACATGTCGAAGCTTTTTGTCTTGCACTCATCAGGATCCTTGACAAGAATACCAATATAAGGGGGAAAACAAGAATTTATGCTGTATGTGAAGAGAGTGCTGATTGGTTGGCAAGTGGTATTGCCATGGCGAGTGCACCACTGATGGTTACTTACAGTTGGCTGCCAAGCATTGTATGAAATTTAAACCAGGCAGCTTGACCATGATTGGTCAAGGCATTGCCCTGAGGAATGAGTCAGTGAATGGCTGTTACTTTTTTTGTTTAGCTGAAACAGACGCATTGTGTGTTCATGTTCTTTCTGTCAGCAAAGAACAAGGCCCTGTGTATTTATATATGTAGCTTCCAGTACATGCAAATGCGCCACATTCTGAGCCTGACTGACAATCTTAAATTGGCTGTCAGCATAATTCCATGTGTGTGTGTGTGTGTGTGTGTGTGTTCACATGTGGGTGTGTGTGTGCGTGCATGTGAGAGAGTGTGTGTTTGTGTGCAGTTTGCATGTGTGGGCATGTATGAAAGAGTGTGTGTGTGTGTATGCGTGTGCGTGTGAGCAACTGTGTGACTGACAATCCAATAGCTTCATGGTTTTACTGCTACTGGTTTAGGATTTCCAGATTATTTTGAGAATTAATTCAAATTCTCAAACTTCCCATGGTGGGATTTGAACTGAATTCTATTCCAGGTCAGTGGTACTGGATTAACTGGATTACAAACCCAGTGAACATAAGCATGACACCACTGTGCCCTTCGAACACACTTTATTTGATAAATAACTTGGAAAATCGGCCACCTTTTTTTTATGCCCAGACACTCCATTAATTGCTCAGTTTAGCAACATGGTGTGACTCAACCAGAATAAGTAGAGAGTTTGAAACAACCCAGGAGCTACTGAGAATTCCAGAATTGCTGGAAAATTTGGTCACTTGGTTTTGACCTTTTCACCCTTATAAGGATTTACCATTTATTGCCGGGTTTGAACCCAAGCTTTGGGCGCTAGGGGAGAATCCAAATCATTATTTTGGCAAAATATATGGGAACTAGGGAGAAAGGCCACATTGTGAGATTGGCATTAATTTCAGCTTGTAATGGACTGAAAATAAAGAACACTGCTTAGATAGGTCTAAACTATGATGTGGTAGTCCAATTTATCATAGAGAATGAATGTGTGTGTGTGTATGGAGTGTCCTCCTCAAATATGGCTGCCCTCAGAAATTTGTCACCATCCTTCAGCTACTCCACATTGACATACAAGCCGTGATCCTCACCAGCGGAACCACCACAAACCCTATCTCAGTGAAAACTGAGGTCAAAGAAGGCTGTGTCATCGCACCAATTCTCTGCTTCATTTTCCTCACTGCAATACCTCCAGCTCATTACCCACAGGCATGGAGATAATCGGCAGAAGAGACAGGAAACTGTTCAACGTACACCACCTTCAATCCAAAACCAAAACCACTCCAGTCTCAATCATTGATCTTCAGTATGCAGATGACGCTTGTGTGTGGGTGTGTGCTGACCCAGAAACAGAGCTCCAGGTCATTGTGGCCTCCTTCTCTGAAGAGTTTGAGAAAATGAGCCTTTCACTAAACACCCAGAAAACTAAGGTCCCGTTCCAAGCAGCTCTCATAGCAAAACACCTCCCCTCTTCGATTAAGATCAACGGTAAACTCCTGGAAAAGGTTTTCCATATCTTGGGGGCCTCCTTTTGACAAATACAGACACAGAAGACAAAATTCATCATCGCCTCCAATGTGCCAGTTCAGCCTTTGGTCAGCTGGGGAATAGAGTATTTGAGGACCAGGATCTCGAATCTGAGACTAAGGTCATGGCTTAGAGGGCAGCAGTGAAGCAGTGATCTCCACAATGTTATATGCTTCAGAAACTTGGACAATCTACAGCAGGCACCACAAAGCACTGGAGAAATACCACTAGCAATGCCTTCGTGAGACCTCCAAATCTAATGGTAAGAAAGGCACTCCAACAGTGACTCCCTCTCCCAAGCCTCCTTGCCCAGCATTGAGGTGCTTTAATCACTCAAAACCAGTTCTGCTGGGCAGGACATGTCATTCCTATGTCTGACACCAGACTCCCAAAGCAACTGATGAAGACGAACATGCAAACATATGAATTAGAAGCAAGAGTAGGCCGTTCGGATCCTCGAGCCTGCCCCTATACCCTTTGACTCCCTTGTTAGTCACGAATCTATCTACCTATCTATCTAATCTGCTCTACTCTGAACTACTTGGTTGCGGCAAGAAACCCCCAGGACAGCAGAAACACTTTAAAGATGTCCTCAAAGCCTCCCTGAAGAGGTCAAACATACCCGCCGACTCATGGGAGACCCTGGGCGTGGGACCGGCCAAGGTGGAGAAGGCTCATGTGGGAAGGCAATGAACAGATCGAAAGATCTCGCTGGGAATGTGCGAAGGTGAAGTTGATGCATGGAGAGAGTGCCAAAACCACCAAACATCCTCATCTATCAAGCCTTTAAAGTGATGGTGTAGTGGTATTGTCACTGGACTAGTAATCCAGAGACCCAGGGTAATGCTCTGGGGACTTAGGTTTGAATCCTGCCATGGCAGATGGTGGAACTTGAATTCAATAAAAATCTGGAATTAAAAGTCTAATAATAACCATTGTCACTAATCTGCTGTCTTTACCTGGTCTGGCTCTTAAATGCCCTCTGAACTAGGACAATAAATGCTGGACTAGCCAGCGATGCAATCAATGAATTGTTATAAAAGCCACCTGCCCTGTATCTGGTGGAGTCTGCTGACTTATCAGCCATCCCAGAACCCACTGAACCTGAGTGGAAGCAAAAAGCGTGTGTGTGTTTGTCTCTCACTGGAATCATGGCAATTTATAGCCCATAGTGTCTACGCCAAACCAGGAAGAACAATTCAGCCTCAACCCACTCTTCATTTTAGAGTAAGCCAGGCCTAAAGAAACAGCTTCTGTACGGATGCAGGGCAGTGGGCCAAATCAGCTTTAGAGATGGAGAAATGGAAATCCTTCTAATAAGAGAAGAATTGAAAGTTACATGAGTGTGAGAGGAAGATAGAGCAAGCAAGAGATTATATGATAGAATGAGTGTGAGATGGACAGAAATAGAGAGAGAAAGAAAGAACGGGAGAGAGAGAGAACAACATACATAAATCAACAATTTATGATATATTATTACGACTTGTCATGGTACACTAACAGATTTATTTCAGATTGAGGTGCCCTTTGCTGTTGGAGGCCTTGTCTGGGTCGAGGGAAAAGGATAGCAGTTTTATCAGGTGGAGGCAGGCTTACGTTCAAGCCATGAAAGGATGGATTGAGCCTGTGTTGGTAGGCCGCATCTCTCCTCCCAAAAACATGACTGTTCTTCAAATGAAGAGGCAGAATTAGGATTGCATTCCCGCGAATATAGATTAAGGGGTGGCCTAACCGAGGATCTTTTAAAATGATCATAGGATTTGATTGGGTCAAGTGAGAGAAACTATTTCCTCTGGTTGGTGAGGGGGAGGGTCCAGAACAAAGGAGCAGAATCTTAAAATTCGAGTAGGCCTTTTAAGGGTAATGTCCCTTCTTCACACAAAGGCGAGTGCAAATCCAGAACTCTCTCCCCCAAAGAAGCTGACGAGGCTGGGGGTCCAACTGAAAATTTCTAAATTACGATTGATAGATTTTTGTTGGGCAAGGGTTTTAAGGGCTATGGAACCAAGACAAATAGATGGAGTTAAGATACAGATCAAGTGAATGTTGGAACATGCACGAGGGCTGAATGGCCTCCTTCCTTTCCCAGGTTCTAGCCTACATGGGATGGTTTTTTTTAATGCCTTTTTATTCAAAAATATTTGTTGGTACAGCAAACGATCACAATTATTGGGTGAATAGAAAGGGGAAATGTGAGGTTAATCAAAGAGCAATTTACACAGGGCCTATACAAAATGTTGGTACACATTGAAAGAATATGTTTGAAAAGTCAAATCTGGTAACTATGAAAACCTTGGTGCCAGGCCTTGGAATGTTGTGGGCAAAGCAGAGAAAAATAGTTGACTATCACCAGACAAATAAGGAAGATAGTGTATTTTCTGACTGAATGGTCTTTAGAGAGGTTTAGAAAGGTGGTGTTGATCTAGTTAATGTTGCACAAAACATTCGAATGAGCCATATTCTGCTCTCTCATTGCATCAATGCTGGCCAACAAATATTTACATCAGTGCATTCTGGGGGTTTCATCCTCAGGGTTACCATTGACCAGAAACTGAACTGGACCAGCCATATAAATCCTGTGGCTACAAGAGCAGGTCAGAGGCTAGGAATCCTTCAGTGAGTAACTCACCTCCTGACTCTCTAAAGCCTGTCCACCATCTACAAGGCACAAGTCAGGAGTGTGATGGAATACTCCCCACTGCCTGGATGAGTGCAGCTCCAACAACACTCAAGAAGCTTGACATTGCCCAGGACAAAGCAGCCCCACTTGATTGGCACCCCATCCACAAACATTCACTCCCTCCATCACCGTCGCACGGTAGCAGCAGTGTGTACCATCTACAAGATGCACTGCAGAAATTAACCAAGGTCCCTTAGACAGCACCTTCCAAACCCACAACCACTAACATCTAAAAGGACAAGGGCAGCATACAGATGGGAACACTGCCACCTGCAAGTTCCCCCCCAAGTCTCTCACCATCCATACTTGGAAATATACACTGTTCCTTCACTGTTGCTGGGTCAAAATCCTGGAACTCCCTCCCTAACAGCACTGTGGGTGTACCTTCACCACAAGGACTGCAGCGGTTCAAGAAGGCAGCTCACCACCAACTTTTCATGAGCAGTTAGGGATGGGCAATAAATGCTGGCCGAGCCAGCGACACCCACAGCCCATGAATGAATTTTAAAATATTCTGCATTGCAGCAGCTATGAGTACATGAAAGCAGTATCTAAATTCAGCATGTTATATGATTGCCATGTAGGAGTTGCCAACTCTTGTCGAACATAGCCCTGGGGGTTTTGTCACATGTCCTCCCACCACTGACAGCAACTCCTACCATTGGTCACCCAACCCACCAATCCTCGCAGCTCCCTGCCTTCTCACAGCCAATCATAAATTGAACAGCCTCTTAGCACGATTGGATGAATCTTGACCCTCAGTCAAACAGCCCTGTGCCGCATGTCTGAAGTTTATATAATTAATAAAAGCAAAAGTATTGAAGACATTTCTTAAATACAAATGCAATCTTTTAATTCCCCTATGATTTTTTTTTCTGCCTTTATTTCCTGGTAACCCTATAGTCAACGCAGTACCAATGATTTAAGATAATTGGCAAGAGAACCAGAGGGGGAGATGAGGATTTTTTTTATCTTACACAGCGAGTTGTTGTGATCTGGAAGGCGGTGGTGAAAGCAGATTCAATAGGGAATTGATAAATACTTAAAAAGGAAAAAAATGTGCAGGGCTGTGGGGAAAGAGTCGGGGGGGAGTGAGACGAATTGGATGGCTCTTTCAAAGAGCCAGCACAGGCACAAGGGGCCAAATGTCCTCCTCCTGTGCTGTTTGATCCTGTAATTCTGGGCGGTTAAATAAGTTGAGTGGAATTAGCGCCAGAGCATTCTTAGCAAGATCTGGATTGTTCAGTCAGGAGCAAGGCTAGCAAGGCTGCATTTGATGGAGTGTGGCATCAGGGAGCCCCTGCAAAACTGGATTTAATGGGAATCAGGGGGAAAACTCTCCACTGGTTGGAGTCATACCCAGCACAAAGGAAGATGGTTGTAGTTGTTGGAGGTCAATCATCTCAGCTCCAGGACCTCACTGTTGGAGTTCCTTAGGGTAGTGTCCCCAGCCCAACCATCTTCAGCTGCTTCAATGACCTTTCTTCCATCATCGTGGCATTGTCACTGGACTAGTAATCCAGAGACCCAGGGTAATGTTTTGGGGACCCGGGTTCGAATCCTACCACGGCAGATGGTGAAATTTGAATTCAATAAAAATCTGGAATTGCCAATTGTCACAAAAACCCATCTGGGTCACTAATGCCCTTTAGGGAAGGAAATCTGTCACCCTTACCTGGCCTGGCCTACATGTGACTCCAGACTCACAGCAATGTGGTTGACTCTTAAAAATGCCTTTGAAAAAACAAGGGCAATTGGGGATGGGCATGGGCAATAAATGCTGGCCTAGGCAGTGACGCCCACATCCAATGAATTAAAAAAAAGCTCACCAAGCCTCCTTAGACAGCACCTTAACTTTAACATGACCACTACCATCTAGAAGGACAAGGGCAGCAGATAGGGAACACCATCAGCTGCAAGTTCCCCTCCACTCACCATCCTGACTTGGAAATATATCGGCCATTCCTTCACTGTCGCTGGGTCAAAATCCTGGAACTCCCTCCCTAACAGCACTGTGGGTGCACCTATACCACATGGACTGCAGCGGTTCAATAAGGCAGCTCACTGCCACCTTCTCCAGGGCAATTAGGGATGGGCAATAATTGCTGCCCTAGACAGCAAAGCCCACATCCCATTAATTAATTTTTAAAAAGTGGGAAGCATTGGAGTTTGAGGTGTTGGGGTGATTGAGGGACGAGATGGGTGTTGGAAAGAACGAGATGTAAGGATGTTGGACTAGTACTACACTATCTATCTCACAGCTAGTTGTACCTTGTTTAGGCTGTCCTCTACTTGCCTGAATCACTGGTCCAGACAAGTATGTGAGCTGTGTACAGTTTTGGTCTCCTTATTTAAGGAGGGACATACCTGTATTGGACAAAGTTCAGGGAAGGTTCTCTAGGTTGTTTTCTGGGCTGAAGGGCTTGTTTTATGAGGAAAGTTTGAACAAGTTGGACCTATACTCATTGGAGTTTCAAAGAATGAGAAGTGATCTTATTGAAACACATAAGATTCTGAGGGGGCTTGACAGGGTGGATGCTGAGAGGACGTTTCCCCTCGTGGGGGAATCTAGAACCTGGGGGCACAGTTTCAAAATAAGGGGTCTCCCATTTAAGTGGAGATGAGAGGAACTTCTTCTCTCAGAGGGTCATGAATCTTAGGAATTTTCTTCCACATTGAGCAGTGGAGGCTGGGTCATTGAATATATTCAAGGCTGAGTTAGACAGATTTTTGATCGACAAGGGAGTCAAGGGTTATGGGAACAGACAGGAAAGCGGAGTTAAGGCCACAATCAGATCAGCCACGACCTGATTGAGCCTACTCTGCCATTCAATGGGCCGAATGGCCTACTTCTCCTAATTCTTAGGTCTTATGAGTAAACGTATCAATGTCCTCTGAAAGTAGTTCTGTTTTCCATTGGAAAGTATGCGGAAGATCACCAAACGTTTTGTAAGGGCGATTAAAAGTAACGGTGCTGTTGATATCAAACCCAAATCCAGTACTAGTCTAGAATTATACTGTCACATCTACACTGCTGCTATCCAGAAGTCATCACAGTCTCCCCTTAAGAGACTATTCACAAGGTACTATGGCATACTGGACAGTATGTTATCAGACTATAGTAAACCTGAGGCCAGGCCTAATCCAGAGAATGTGAGTTTGGATACCACCAAGACAATCTGAGAAATCAGTTAAGAAATCCGGACATAAAAAACTGGGTATCAGTAAAAGTGACTGAGTTGGTTCCTGAATGCCCTTCAGGGAAGGAAACCTGTCATCCTTACTCTGTCAAGGCCTTTGTGTATAACCCACGCTGACATTTTTTTTCTTCATTCTTTTGCGGGATGTGGGCTTCCCTGGCCAAGCCAGCATTTATTGCCCATCCCTAATTGCCCCTTGAGAAGATGGTGGTGAGCCGCCTTCATGAACTGCTGCAGTCCTGTGGTGTAGGTACACCCACAGTGCTGTTAGGGAGGGAGTTCCAAGATTTTGACCCAGCGACAGTGAAGGACAGCAAGCATTGTAGTTCCAAGTCAGGATGGTGTGTGGCTTGGAGGGGAATTTGCAGGTGATGGTGTTACCATGCGCCTGCTGCCCTTGTCCTTCTAGATGGTAGAGATCGTGGGTTTGGAAGGTGCTGCTGAAGGAGCCTTGGTGAGTTGCTGCTGTGCATCTTGTAGATGGTACACATTGTGCGTCTATGGTGAAGGGAGTGAATGTTTAACGTGGTGGATGTGGTGCTGATCAAGCGGGCTACTTTGTCCTGGATGATGTCGAGCTTCTTGAGTGTTTTGGAGCTGCAAGAAAAAGACAGTAACTAGGGCAATGCAGTGCGGTATTGTTGTTAGGAGAGTCAGCCTGGATTATTGGCTCAGCTCTCTGGAGTTTGAGACCTTTTTGTTTTTAAAATAAATGCTGGACAAAACATTCAAAAACAGATGTTTTCTGTAATGTTTGTTACAAGGCTATGCCCCTTTATTTTTGAAAATATGATTTTTCAACTTTCAACTGACTGGAATTTTTGAAATGAGACAGGACAAATTACTTAAAAATGCAAGGCCACATTCCAAAGCTCAAATTCCATGTCCTGAATACTCCAGGAAGTCATGGGTAATCTGGGCATGACCAAGCTGAAACCCTCAGTATTTTTTTTTATTCATTCATGGGATGTGGGCTTCGCTGGCTAGGCCAGCATTTATTGCCCAACCCTAATTGCCCTTGAGAACATGGTGGTGAGCTGCCTTCTTGAACTGCTGAAGTTCATGTGGTATAAGTACAACCACAGGGCTGTTAGGGAGGGAGTTCCAAGATTTTGACCCAGCAACAGTGAAGGAACGGCCGATATATTTCCAAGTCACTCACCATCCTGACTTGGAGGGGAACTTCCAGATGGTGGTGTTTCCATCTATCTGCTGCCCTTGTCCTTCCAGATGGTAGGGGTTGTGGCTTTGAAGGTGCTGTCTCAGGAACCTTGGTGAATCCTTGCAGTGCATCTTGTAGATGGTACACACTGCTGCTACTGTGCATCGGTGGTGGAGGGAGTGAATGTTTGTGGATGTGGTGCCAATCAAGCGGGCTGCTTTGTCCTGGACAGTGTCAAGCTTCTTGAGTGTTGTTGGAGCTGCCCTCATCCAGGCAAGTGGGGAGTATTCCAACACACTCCTGACTTGTGCCTTGTAGATGGTGGATATGCTTTGGGGAGTCAGGAGATGGGTTACTCGTTGCATGATTCCTAACCTCTGACCTGCTCTTGTAGACATTGTATTTATGTGGCTAGTCCAGTTCAAGTTCTGAAGCACAAGTCTTCAGTACTATTGCTGGAATATTGTCAGGCCTCATAGCCATTGCAGTATCCAGTGCCTTCAGCCATTTCTTGATACCATATGGAGTGAATAGAATTGGCTGAAGACTGGCATATGTGATGCTGGGGACCTCCAGAGGTGGATCATCCACTTGGCACTTCTGGTTGAAGATTGTAGCAAATGCTTCAGCCTTATCTTTTGCACTGATGTGCTGGGCTCCTCCATCATTGAGGATGGAGATAGTTGTGGAGCCTCCTCCTCCAATGAGTTGTTAATTGTCCACCATGACTCATGACTGGATATGGCAGGACTGCTGAGCTTAGACCTGATCCGTTGGTTGTGGGATCGCTTAGCTCTGTCTGTCACTTGCTGCATATGCTGTTTGGCATACAAGTAGTCCTGTGTTGTAGCTTCACTAGATTGAAATCTCATTTTTAGGTATGCCTGGTGCTGCTCCTGAAATGTCCTCCTTCACTCTTCATTGAACCAGGGTTGATCCCCTGGCTTGGTGGTAATGGTAGAGTGGGAGATATGCCAGCCCATGAGGTTACAGATTGTGTTTGAGTACAATTCTGCTGCTGCCGATGGCCCACAGCGCCTCATGGATGCCCAGTCTTGAGTTGCTAGATCTGTTCCAAATCTATCCCATTTAGCATGGAGGTAGTGCCACACAACAAGATTGAGGGTATCCTCAGTGTGAAGGCGGGACTTCGTCTCCACAGTGACTGTGCAGTGGTCGCTCCTACTGATACTGTCATGGACAGATGCATCTGCGGCAGGCAGGTTGGTGAGGATGAGGTCAAGTATGTTTTTCCCTCTTGTTGGTTCCCTCACCACCTGCCACAGACCCAGTATAGCAGCTATGTCATTTAGGACTTGGCCAGCTTGATCAGTAGTGGAGCTACTGAGCCACTCTTGGTGATGGACAATGAAGTTTCCCATCCAGACTACATTCTGCAGCCTTGCTACCCTCAGTGCTTCCTCCAAGTGGTGTTCAACATGGAGGAGTACTGATTCATCATTTGAGGGAGGACAGTACGTGTTAATCAGCAGGAGGTTTCCTTGCCCATGTTTGACCTGATGCCATGAGACTTCATGGGGTCCAGAGACAATGTTGAGGACTCCCAGGGCAACTCCCTCCCAACTGTATACCACTATGCCGCCATCTCTGCTGGGTCTGTGGGTCTCTCCTGCTGGTGGGACAGGACATACCCAGGGATGGTGATATGGTGATGGTGGTGTCTGGGACATTATCTGGAAGATATGATTCTGTGAGGATGACTATGTCAGGCTGTTGCTTGGCTAGTCTGTGAGACAGCTCTCCCAGGTTTGGCACTAGCCCCCAGATGTTAGTAAGGGGGACTTTGCAGGACTTTGCTAGTATCCTCGGGGTAGGGACTATCCCCCTCCAGGAGGACGAATCGACAATAGAGAGGCCAATCAGGTACTTCTCCAAAAAAACTGAACAAACATCAGGAACGCTATTTCACAATAGAAAAGGAAATCCTAGGTTTAAGAATGGCTCTCAAATACTTTGAGACATATGTCCGAAATGGATACAGAGAGACCACAGTCTATACTGGCCACAATCCTTTGGCCTTTGTAGAGAAATTTAAAACTCAGAACGCAAGTTTATTCCTTTGGAGTTTGTTTCTCCAACTATATCACTTAAAAATCACCCCTATTGCAGGAAATTGTATGTGATTGCATATACCCTGTCCAGAATTTCAAGAGGCCCAGCTAGAACTGATGGGATAATCCAGACCAAGGCTGAGAGAATGAATGGAAGTGAATGTGTTTGCCTTTTTGTTTTGTGTTTTTATATCCTATAATGAAATGAGAGTGAATCTCATTTCATTAGTTTTGTGGTGGGGAGGTGTCATGAGGTGATGCCTTTTTATTTTTGAAAATATTAATTTTCAACTTTCAACTGACTGGAAATTTTGCAATTTGGACTGAGACAGAGCAAACTGCTTAAAAATGCAAGGCCACATTCCAAGGTGAAAGAAATCACCCTCAGGGGAGTGTGAAGAGAGAGACATTTCCTATAATCCAGACACCCATTGAAATTCATAACTGTCTGAGGAAGGGACATCAAAAATGCAAACTACTGGATATTGAAACAATGGCTGCCTCAGACAGACACACCCAAAACCTCTTGGAAATACACAATGGATGAAGTATTTCAAAGCAAGGCTGCCCAGCCACTTGAGAGAAATTGCAGGTGGTGTCAAGAAAGTCTTTAGCAGAGGAAATAGGCTGCAGGCTGCTGTCTCTCCCTCTCTGACAAATTTGTCACCCAGTTCCGGAAGTCAACTCCACCAAAAACCTGCCAGCGAACCGAGGTCTTGTAACATCTTCTACATCTGACCACATCCAAGAAACCCAGTTAACCTAAAACGGCTCCAACATTGAAGAAATCTATGCCTCAAGGAAGACCAAAGGACACTTAACCGTATATTCTTTTACCTTTTTTTTATTGGACTCCCCTTATTCCTGATACCTGTGTGTGTCTGTGTGTTTGTGTGAGCCCAAATGACTGCATGAGGGCTGAATGCTTGATATCACATTTTTATTATTTTCATCAGGTTTAGGGGTTAATAAATTTTCTCTTTCCTTGACTCATGAAAACCAATTGTGATTGGTTCCTTATTGCTCACAGATTAAATAGTTAAATACATTATGATTTGGAAAAGGCATATCTTTTTTTTACTCATTCATGGGATGTGGGCTTCGCTGGTTGGACCAGCATTTATTACCCATCCCTAATTGCCCTTGAGAAGGCGGTGGTGAGCTGCCTTCTTGAACTGCTGCAGTCCATGTGGTATAGGTATACCCACAGTGCTGTTAGGAAGGGAGTTCTAGGATTTTGACCCACTGACAGTGAAGGAACGGCCGATATATTTCCAAGTCAGGATGGTGAGTGACTTGGAGGGGAACTTCTAGGTGGTGGTGTTCCCATCTATCTGCTGCCCTTGTCCTTCTAGATGGTAGTGGTCATGGGTTTGGAAGGTGCTGTGCATCTTGTAGATGGTACACACTGCTGCTACTGTGCGGCGGTGGTGGAGGGAGTGAATGTTTGTTTGTGGATGTGGTGCCAATCAAGCGGGGCTCCTTTGTCCTCATAAAAAAGAAAGTTAAACCTTTGCTGTGACCAACCGAAGAGGTTGAGTAGAGGGGAGCCAGTTCAACCCTTCTCACCTGCCTGTAACATGTTCCTTCCCTAATGAGGAGGCTGTACCTTTAAACCAGCGCGTGTCACACGACAATGAGAATTTCATCTAATTAATATCATACAGCATTCTCAAGCTGCAATGCTGAAGCAAGTGCTTCTGAACAAATTTTGCCCACCTCCCTCCTGTACATTCACATACCTTAAGCCTTCAAATTTCGACTCCCCCCATCCCCCAACACCTTTAGCTGCTTCTTAAATGTTGGAGATGGTCTCTGGTTGAAAACAAAATTGACTTTTCTTTTAAAAAGAGGATTTAGGAGCGAGGGCTCTGGTTTTGTTGGTTACTTAACACCCAGTTTGGCCAGTTACTAAGTTACACTTTAACAGTTTGCAAAGATTAGTACAGCTTGGATTGCTAGCACTAACCTAAATCGTAACTCATCACCGAATATTGCGCAACAGTCAAGCAGAGTATGTACAAAATCCTATCTCATTGAACGGATGTGTGAGAGAGAGAGAGAGATGGGAGGAGGAGAGAGAGGGGGGGAGAGAGAGAGAGAAAGAAAGAAAGTTCTTAGACAATGTTTTTTTTCCCAAGAAAGGTCTGGAGATAAGAATCCTTCTGAGTTGTCACAGATCATCGATTCGAATTTGGAGGTATGTCTATATTTCTAGTTGGAGGTTCATATCATGCAATCGGTGAATCATGAATTAAACAGCACAGAAGGAGGCCAATTGGCCCATTGTGTCTCTGCTAACTCTTTGAAAGAATTATCCACCCCCCACTCTCTTTTCCCAATTTTTCCTTTTCATGTATTTACCCAATTCTCTTTTGAAAGCTACTATTGAATCTTCTTCCACTGCACCATCAGGCAGCGCATTCCAGATCACAACAACTCACTGCATAAAAAAATTCTCCTCATCTCGCCCTCTGGTTCTTTTGCTGATTCTCTTCAGTCTGTGTCATTCCCATTATTGACCCTCCTGGCACACGGGAAACAGTTTTATTTACTCTATGAAAACCCTTCATGATTTTAAACACCTCTATTAAACCTCCCCTTAACCTTCTTTCCTCTAAGGAGGACAGTCCCAGTTTCTCCAGTCTCTCTACATAACTGAAGTCCCTCACTCCTGGTATCATTCCAGTAAGTCTTCTCCGCACCCTCTCCAAGGCTTTGACATCCTTCCTAAAGTCTGGTGCCCAGAATTGGACACAATACTCCAGCTGTGGCCTAACCAGTGTTTGATAAAGGTTTAAGTTAACACTCCTGCTTTTGTAGTCACTGTTGGAATATAGGAAACACAGCAGCTAATTTGCACACAGCAAGCTCCCACAAACAGCAATGTGATAAATGAGTGCACAATCTGTTCTAGTAATGTTGACTGAGGGATAATATTGGCCGGGACACAGGGGATACTCAGCTCTTCTTTGAAATAGTGGCTGTCCGATCTCTTATGTCCACCTGAGGTGGCAGACATCTCATCCAAAAGACAGTAGCCCTGACAATGCAGCTCTCCCACAGTACTGCACTGGGAGGGTCAGATTTTTTTGCTTTAAGCCTCTGGAGTGGGACTTGAACACACAACCTTCTGACTCGGAGGCAAGGGAGCTATCCATTGGGTCACAGCTGACACTAGATGCTGCCAAATCAAAATAGCATACATGATGAGATGAAGAGAAAATATGCTGGAATATCTCAGCAGGTCAGACAGCATGCGTAGTGGTCAAAAGGTAGAGTTAAGATTTTGGGGACGAGATCCTTCTGTCAGAGCCCTGCTGAGTGTCGGCAGTGTTTTCTGTTTGTACTGCTAATCCAGGCTATACCTTTGGTGCAATACTGAGGGAATGCTGCATTGTCAGGGGTGTACTCTGGGTGAGAGGTGGTAAAATTGAGCTCCCGTCTCCCTATTCATATAGATGGTAATGCTCCCAGGGCCTGTGTTGGAGGAACAGAAGAAACTTTACTCAGTTTCCTGCTTAACATTTATCCCTAACCAACATCACCAAACAAGAATCACATTGGTTCATCTTATTGCTGCTTGTGGGAACTTGGAGGCAGTGCAGAGAAGGTTCACTAGGTTGATCCTGGATATGGAGGGATTTTCTTATGAGGAGAGGTTGAGTCGATTGTGCCTGTACTCATTGCAGTTTAGGAGAATGAGAGGCGACCTTATTGAAACATATAAGATTCTTAGGGGCTTGACAGGGTAGATGCTGAGAGGTTGTTTCCCCTTGTGGGAGAGTCTAGGACCAGAGGGCATAATCTTAGAGTGAGGGGGTCACATATTTAAAACAGAGATGAGGAGGAATTTCTTCTCTCAGAGGGTAGTCAATCTGTGGAATTCTTTAGTGCAGAGGGCTGTAGAAGCTGCGTCATGAAGTATATTCAAGGCTGAGATAGACAGATTTTTAATCAGGGTTACGGGGAAAAGGCAGGAAAGTGGAGTTGAGGATTATCAGATCAGCCATGTCTCATTGAATGGCTGAGCAGATTTGGTGGGCCAAATGGCCTACTTCTGCTCCTACATCTTATGGTCTAACTTGTTGTGCACACAATGTTATCAATATGCACCCCCATATTATAAATATGTACTGCCCATGTTATCAACATGTACCACCCATATTATCAAGATGTACCACCCATGTTATTAATATGTACCACCCATATTATCAACATGTACTACCCATGTTATCAACATGTACCACCCATGTTAGCAATGTGTACCACCCATATTATCAATATGTACCACCCATATTATCAATATGTACTACCCATGTTATCAACATGTACCACCCATGTTAGCAACTTGTACCTGTCGCATTTAGCTTACACTACCAGGAAATCTGCTGTCATACTCTGTCACGCTCATCTGTCTTGCGCCATCCTCACATATCCACTGTAGCTCATCTGCAGCCACTCATGATGTCCATAGAAACATAGAAATAAAGATAGAAACTAGGAGCAGGAGTAGGCCATTCAGCCCTTCAAACCTGCTCTGCCATTCACTATGATCATGGCTGATCATCCATCTCAACGCCACATTCTTGCTTTCTCTCCATACCCTTTGATGCCCCTAATATCCAAAAATGTATCAATTTCTTACTTGAATATACTTAGTGATCCGGCCTCCATAGCCTTCTGTGGTAGAAAGTTCCACAGGTTGTCCACCCTCTGAGTGAAGAAATTTTCCCTCATCTCAGTCCTAAATGGCCTGCCCCGTATCCTGAGACTGTGGCCCCTGGTTCTAGACTCCCCAACCAGGGGAAATATCCTCCCTGCATCCAGTCTGTCTAGCCCTGTTAGAATTTTATACGTTCCAATCAGATCCCCTCTCATTCTTCGAAACTCCAGTCAATACAGGCCCAGTCAAACCAATCTCTCCTCATACAACAGTCCTGCCAACCCCAGTATCAGCCCAGTGAACATTCGGTGCACTCCCTCTATGGCAAGTATATATTAGGTAGGGAGACCAAAACTGCACGCAGTACTCTAGGTGTGGTCTCACCAAGGCCTTATACAGCTGCAGTAAGACAATCCCACTTCTGAATTCAAATCCTCTTGCAACGAAGTTCAACATACTATTTGCCTTCTTAATTGCTTGCTGTACCTGCCTGTTAACTTTCACTGACTGGTGTACAAAGACACCCAAATCCCTTTGTACATCCACATTTCCTAATATATCACCATTTAAATAATACTCTGCCTTTCTGTTTTTCACACCAAAGCGTACAACTTCACATTTATCCATGTTATACTGCATCTGCCATGTGTTTGCCCACACACACATCTTGTCTAAATCGCCCTGAAGCCTCCTTGCATCTTCCTCACAATCCACAGCCCCACCCAGTTTTGTGTTGTCAGCAAACTTGGAAATATTGCATTTGGTTCCCTCATCCAAGTAATTTATATATATCGTGAATAGTTGGGGCCCCAAGCACTGATCCCTGTGGTACACCACTAGTCACCGCCTGTCATCCCGAAAGAAGACCCATTTATTCCCACTCTCTGTTTCTGATCTGTCAACCAATTTTCAATCTATGCCAGTATATTACCCCCAATCCTATGTGCTTTAACTTTGCCCACTAGCTTCTTATGTGGGACCTTATCAAAAGCCTTCTTGAAATCCATATACACCACATCCGCTGGCTCTTCCTTATCTATTCTACTAGTTACATCCTCAAAAAACTCCAGTAGATTAGTTAAGCATGAATTTCCTTTCATAAACCCATGCTGACTTTGCCTAATCCCATCAATGCTTTCCAAGTGTTCTGTTATCATGTCTTTTATAATAGAATCTAGCATTTTCCCCGCTATGGATGTTAGTCTAACTGATCTGTAATTCTGTTTTTTCTCTCCCTCCTTTTTTAAATAGTGGGGTTACAGTTGCCACCCTCCAATCTGTAGGAACTGCTCCAGAGTCTCTCGAATTTTGGAAGATGCATCCAATATTTCCAGGGCCACTTCCTTTAATACTCTGGGATGTAGATTATCAGGCCCTAGGGATTTTTCAGCCTTTAACCCCATTAATTTCTCTAGCACATTTTTTTTTACTAGTACTGATTTTCTTTAATTCCTCCCTCTCACTAGACCCTTGGCTCCCTAACATTTCTGGGAAATTATCTGTGTCCTCTTTTGTGAAGACAGAGCCAAAATATGTGTTAAATTCTTCTGCCATTTCTTTCTTCCCCATTATAAGTTCCCCTGTTTCTGACTGTAAAGGACCTATACTTGTCTTCGCTAATCTTGCTCTCTTCACATATTTATAAAAGTTTTTACAGTCAGTTTTTATGTTCCCTGCAAGTTTACTCTCATACTCCATTTTCCACTTCATGATTAATCTTTTTGTCCACTTTTTCTAAATTCTAAACTGGTCCCAATCCTCAGGCTTGCTGCTTTTTCTGGCAATTTTATATGTTTCCTGTTTGGATCTAATATCATCCCTAATTTCTTTTACAAGCTATGGTTGAGCCATCTTTCCTGTTTTATTTTTGCGCCAGACAGGAATAAATAATTTTTGTAATCATGCATACGTTCCTTAAATATTAGCCATTGCCTATCCACTGTCAACCCTTTTAGTAAGGTTCCCCAATCCATCATTGTCAACTCGCGCCTCATACCTTCATAGTTCCCTTTATTTGGATTCAGGAACTAAGTTTCGGATTCAACTTCTTCACTCTCCATCCTAACGAGCAATTCTATCACTGTATGGTCGCTCTTCCCCAAGGAACCCTGCACAACAAGATTGTTAATTAATCCTTTCTCATTGCACAATGCCCAGTTTAGGATAACCTGCTCTCTGGTTGGTTCCTCAACGTAATGGTCTAAAAAAATCATCATTTTCACACTCCAGGAAATCTTCCTCCACAGTATTATTGCTAGTTTGGTTTGTCCAATCTATATGTAGATTAAAGTCACCCATGGATTACAGTTGTACCCTTATTGCATGTGTCTCTAATTTCCTGTTTAACGCCTTCCCTTACATCTCCATTACTGTTTGGGGGCCTATAGACAATCTCCACCAACATTTTCTGCCCCTTGGTGTTTCTTATCTCCACCCAAACAGATTCCACATCGTGATGTAGTCATCCAACTATACCTAAGCCGACCCATCTTTCTGCTGCCCTCCAACAGAGATTTCTGCAGCCTTTCACCTCCGATCATACCGACATTTGTGTTTCTGGTTGTCATTTTTTATACTCCTGCAATTTCAAACTAATGGTCTGCATATGGGTTTTTTAGCATACATCTTAGCATCCGCATTTCAAAGGCCTCAATTGTCTTCCACGGATCTTTATTTGTTGTCCCAGTTTCTGGGGCAGTGGATAGAATGTAGCACCTGTTATGACCATAGCCGATGTTAATTGCTGTGCAAACCAAATCCCAGAAGAAAACTTGGCTTACGGGCCATAGCCTTCCTTTTTGTATTCTGAAAATGAGAAGAAGATGTGCTGATCTCAGCAGTAAGAAGTCCAGTAACACTTTTGGGGTTTTAGAAAATTAAAAGTAAAAGTTTTATTAACAAGAATAAAAGAAAACTTAAGCACACCGGATTACAGTTACACAGTTAAAGTTAGTCCTACAACACTTTCCCCCAAAAGACTCCCGACTGGGTCAGACCCACAAGTAAACACCTTCCATGCAACACTCCCTTATAGATATATAACTATAAAAAATCCAGTAATATTACCCAAGGCAAACTGCTGTAGCTTTAATAAAGGCTTACCACATGACCTGTAATTCTCTTTCACTCTGCTGTGGAAAACCAAACTTCAGAATAAAACTAAGATAAAAGCAAAATACTGTGGATGCTGGAAATCTGAAACAACAACAAAAAATGCTGGAAAAACTCAGCAGGTCTAGCAGCATCTGTGGAGAGAGAAGCAGAGTTAATGTTTCAAGTCCATATGGCCCTTCTTCAGAGCTTCAGACCCTTCAAAGTCCAAGGACTTTGACTCCCACTGACCGACCCAGAAACCCATTCTAAGTGGGCCTGACACCAGACATAACTTGGCCTTTTGTTAACCTGTGCCCCCATTTCTCCCCCACGGCCTAACAATCCCCATGAAGGCAAATAGCATGTTGGCCTTTAAGGGGATTGGAGCACAAGAATAAGGAAGTCTTGCTGCAGTTATATGGGGCTTTGACAAGAGCACATCTGGAACATTGTGTGCAGTGTTGGTATCCATATTTAAGAAAGGATATACTTGCACTGGAGGTGACACAGCGAAGGTTCACTGGATTGGTCCCTGGGATAAGGTGAGTTGTTCTCTGATGAGAGGCTGAGTAAACTGGCTTATATTCTTTGGAGTTTAGGAGAATGAGAGGCAACCTCATTGAAAAATACAAAATTCTGAAGGGGTTTGACAGGGTGGACACTAAGAGATTGTTTCCGCTGGTCGGGCAGTCTAAAACACTGAGGCACAGCCTCAGGATAAGGGGGCCAATCATTTTGGACTGTGATGAGGAGAAATTACTTCACTCAAAGGATTGTGAATCTTTGGAGTTCTCTACCTAGAGGGTTGTGGATGCTCCATTGGTGAATATATTTAAGGCTGGGATAGGCAGATCTTTGGGGTCTCAGGAAATGAAGGGATATGGGGAGGGGGCAGGGAAGTAGAGTTGAAGCCCAAGGTCAGTCATGACCGTATTGAATGGCAGAGCAGGTTCGACAGGCAAATTGTCAACTCCTGCTCCTATTTCTAGTGTTCTTATAGGGGGAGGAGCAGCATCTGAAATAAAGAAAGAATTTGTGTTTCTACCATACTTTTCATGACCCCAGAATGTTTCAAGGCAATTTACAACAACAACTTACACTTATAAAGCACCTTTAACATAGTCAAACCACCCAAGGTGCTTCACCGAACCACATAAGGAGTTAGCAAGGCAGGTAAAAGAGGGATATTTTAAGGAGCATCTTAAAGGAGGAGGGAGAGGCAGAGAGGTTTAGGGAGGGAATTCCAGAGCTTAGGGCCCTGGCAGCTGAAGGCACGGCCGCCAATGGTGGAGCGATTAAAATTGGAGGTGTGTCAGGCGACAGAATTGGAGGAGCACAGAGATCTCGGAGAGTTGTAAGGCTGGAGATTAAATAGCAGTGGTGGGGAAATAGAAATTGGGCACTTGCAAGAGGCCAGATTTAAGCACTTTTGAAGCGAAGTCAATTGGTACAAAGTAAGGAAACACGGCAGTCAATTTGCACACAGCAAACTCCCACCAATCTCTCATCTCTGTTCTCTCCTTGTTCCCGTCTAGGTCTGAGAATTCACAACTGGTGGGCGATGCTTACCACAAACAGAAGAGCCTAGAAGATGAATGAAAATGTTACAAGCCCGATGGTTGACAATGGTTCGAGCGAGGAAATACCTCATGGCGCCTCAAACTCCTGTAACAAGGATGAATCGTACAAGTACGTCTTCCTGCCCGTGTGCTACACCTACACCTGCATCCTCAGCTTGGCACTCAACTCCATCATCCTCTGCAGCATTCTCAAACGGCGCAAGGAGTGGAATTGTTCCCTCATCTACATGTTCAACCTCGCCCTGACTGACTTCATGTATGGCCTGTCACTGCCGTTCCTCATTGCCAGCTACATCATGCATGACGCCTGGGTCTTTGGGGACTTTACTTGCCGCCTGGTCCGCTTCCTCTTCTACTTTAACCTTTACTGCAGCATCTTCTTCCTGACCTGCATCAGCTTCCATCGGTACCTGGGCATCTGCCACCCCATGAAGACTATCACCATGGAGACCAAGAAAACCGCCAGGGTGGTCTGCGTGCTGGTGTGGCTGGTGGTCCTGGCCCTCACCTGCCCCATCTTCCATTTTGCCAAGACCGCTGCCTTCAACAATGCCACCAACTGCTGGGATGATGCCCTCGACACCGAGTACCCGCACTACGTGCCCTACGGGATCATCCTTCACTCTGTCGGATTCTTCCTGCCCTTCTCCATCATCGCCTGGTGCTACTCCCGCGTGATAAAGACCATCTTCAAGACCATCAACAACCAGGAGTTCAAGTCTGCTGTCCCAGGCTTAGAAAAGAGGCGCAAGTCCATCAAGACGATTGTAACCATCACCCTCCTCTTTGCCCTCTGCTTCTTCCCGTTCCACGTGACCAAGACCATCTTCTTGATCAACAAGGCCGTCCCCGACGTGGCCTGCGCCACTAAGCGGGTGGTGACCATCTGCTATAAGGTCACCAGGCCCTTGGCCAGCTTCAACGCCTGGCTCAACGCCCTGCTCTACTTTCTTACCAAGGACAAGTGGCCGCAGAACTGCCTGAAGCCCAAGAAGAACACTGACGATTCCAAATCGTCGTGGAACATTTTCAAACCGTTCAACCACTTGACGCCGCCCTCCTGAGCCGAGGCGGCTGTTTGCGTGCGGCGGAGCAGGCATCTGGAAGGGCGACTGGACTGGCACTAGACCAGCGCGAGGCCCCAGGTGGCGAGATCTGCTATTCAGAGGGCGGAGCTTAAGTGCAGAGAGACCTTGGGCATCGCGCTCGGCCCTAGATGCTTGAGTGCCTAAGCTCTGCTCGCAGTCTCCTGCATCCGTTTTTTTGTTGACTTGTTATTTTGACGTGGCCCGCGTCAAAATGCATCAAATATTTTTAAAATACGTGTGAAGATTGACCTCATAGAATTGTCTATCATCCCACCTTCTGATGTTAAAGCTGCTGCAGCTCTTAAGGAAACACTGATGGATGTGGTCATGGAACATCATTGTAACCGAGTCCAGTGAGGGAGTCTGAGCCTTGCATGAGGGTGGGATGGGTGAGTTGAAGGCTCGTGTCAAGTCAAGGGCTGCAGAAATGGCTTGTGACCTCCGATTCCAATCCCCACTGCGGTCCATCCAATGGCATCTCTGCGGGATCATGGCTATAAAAAGGAACCTGCATTTCTATGGCGCCTTACCCAACCTCGGCACGTCCCGAAGCACTTTACAGCTGATGAAGTACTTTTGGAAGCCGTAGCCACTGATGTAATGTCGGAAACGCAGCAGACATTTGCAGCAATCCCCACAAGCAGCAACAGCCAGGTCACATGGTTTTTTTTTAATGTGATGTTGGCTTGAAGGATGAATTGGCCAGGACACTGGGGAGTACTGGCCCTGCCCTTCTTCAAGATAGTGGCTGTGAGACCTTTGACATCCGCCTGAGAGGGCAGATGGGGACCTCTGATTTCATGTCTCATCCAAGAGACAACACCTCCGATAGTGCAGAGCTCCCTCAGTACTGCAATGGGAGTGTCAGCCTGGACTGTGTGTTCAAGTGGTACTTGAACCCACAGCTTTCAGGCTTAGAGGCAAGAGAGTGCTACCCACTGAGCCACACTGACACTGTTAATAGCATTGACTTTTGTATTGGCTGTTTGATCCTGGAAGGCTTATGAATAGAATGCAATGTTGGGTGTTTAGAGTCTCCGTTCAATGTGTTTTTCTCTGGACGTTTATTTCCCAGTTATTGACTATTGCCAAATTGGGCTGGTGAGGTCAAACCACTCCCCAGCCCCAAACCCCCCACCACCCCCCATTTGACACATTGACCGCCATCAACTCCACTTCCATTACTGAAATAGAAACTGGGCAGCAGCTCCATAATATTAGCTGGTCCACTGGCACCCATACAAATCTAAAGCTGGATTGGATGCCGTGGAGGCACAGTCCATTTTGATTTTTGAAATGTTCCCTCCTTGAGGTCCTCATGTGGTGATCAGCCCCTCACTGTCTGTTTGAAGCATTGTAGTCGTTATAACCCTAATGTTATATAAAAAGAGGTCGGAGCTGTTGATGGTTGTCTCAAGTCATTTTGCTGTTCACTGGCATCTTATTTTCTTCCTCTCTCCTCCTGCTGTGTTTGTCCACCATTTGGCCATTGGTTGTGCGCGAGGTGAGTGTTGGCAGGCTGCCCGACATCATGGCTGAACTCCAATCCTCCAGTGATAACAATCAGGGAACACACTGATTCTCTGCACCAGGCACATGTTGCCTGAACTAACTCAGCGGAGACCTGGGCTAGAATGAGGGGTTGCCAACCATCCAGGGAATGGCCTGGAGTCTCCAGGAATTGCAGCTTAATCTCCATCGAAACTGCTGGGAGCAACCCAGGAGAAAAATGGTGTTTAAAGAAAAACTGATTTTTCTTTTTTAATTGGCTGGGCCCTGTAGTGATGGATAATTTGGGTTAGCCAATGGCTAACTTTGTGGGTGGGCAGGTAGGAGGTGGAAGGTCAGGTAATGAAATCTCCAGGAATATGGCCAATCAAAGCTGGCAACACTAGAATGAACCTGTGACCTACCAACTTTGTGTGCCTCAGTGCCATAATGGGTAGTTTGACTGCAGCACTGAAGGAGACAATCCAATCCTCTAAATATACTAAATACCCAAAGAAGGGCCTACTGAGAACTCGGGGGTTTGCTTGGCTAATAGTATCAGACATTGGCCAGAAAAGTCTATGTGTGGGATTGGGAGGGGATCAATGGAAAAGGGGGTCTTGATGCCCAGCGCCGGCTCTCCTTCATAATGGTGACTGTGGGATGTTTTATGTCCACCTGGGACGGCAGATGGGACCACGATTTAATGTCTCAGTCTAAAAGTGGAGACTCTGGCAGTGTAGCACTCCCCCGGTACTGCATTGGAGGCATCAACTTAGGTTTTGTACTTACATCTCTGGAGTGGGACTTGAACCCACAAACCTTCTGATGAAGAGGGGAGAGTGATGCCCACTGTGCCACAGCTGAAATTATCTGGTGGGTGCGGTGAGTGGTAGGGTGCAGTGAGTGGTAGGGTGCAGTGAGTGGTAGGGTGCGGTGAGTGGTAGGGTGCGGTGAGTGGTACGGTTCGGTGGATGGTAGGGTGCGGTGAGTGGTAGGGTGCGGTGGGTGGTAAGGTGCAGTGAGTGGTAGGGTGCGGTGAGTGGTACGGTTCGGTGGGTGGTAGGGTGCGGTGAGCGGTAGGGTGCGGTGGGTGGTAGGGTGCAGTGAGCGGTCGGGTGTGATGAGTGGTAGGGTGTGGTGAGTGGTAGGGTGTGGTGAGTGGTAGGGTGCGGTGAGTGGTAGGGTATGGCAGGAAGCATTGCTTATTGTACCAGCCCTCTGGCACCATCATCTTGTAAACAACTGCCATGAGGGCATGAGAGCGGTTTGGCATTAACCTTCGCTTCCTTCTTGCAGTGAACCATTTGACACTGGCTTATAAGCCTGAACAAGGGAGCTGTTGATGGGACACTGAAGAGGTGCTTTGTCTTGCATTTAATCCATGCTATACTGGAGCCAAAATTGCAAAAGTTGCATAGAATATACAGCACAGAAAGAGGCCATTCAGCCCTAGGGTTGCCAACCTTCCAGGCTTGGCCTGGAGTCTCCAAGAATTGAAGGTCAATCTCCAGGACACTGCTGTGTGTAATCCTGGAGAAAAGTCATCGGGACATGAAAAAGATTGGGCTTTTTTTGTCATTTTCTTTGAATGTTTATCTTTACCAGATATAAAAGTATTTAAAATTGGAAAAAAAGGCTATTTGACTGACAATCAAGCATCATCCAATTGACTAATGGGTCTTTTTTGCTTTCCAATTGGCGTAGGAAGGCAGCGTGTCACAAGGATGGGTGTGTTAGCCGACCAATGGCTGGTGTGTGGGAGGGGTGGGGGCACAAAACGTGATGAAATCTCCAGGAATACATTTAATTACAGTTGGCAACCCTTTTCAGCTCGTCTGGCCCATGCGAGTCTATTTCAACCCCCTCTACATCTCACCATAACCCCCAACCAACAACTTATCCTTCTATTCCTTTCTCCCTCATGTGTTTAGCCAACTTCCCCTTAAACGTATCTATATTATTCACCTCAACCGCTCCTTGTGGTAGTGAGTTCCACATCCTAATGACTTTTAAGCAGCGAGTTGTTGCGATCTGAAAGGGCAGTGGAAGCAGATTCAATAATACTTTCAACAGGGTAAAATACTTGAAAAGGAAAAAAAGATGCAGGGCTGTGGGGAGAGAGCAGAGGGGGAGAGTGGGACTAATTGGATAGCTGTTTCAAAGAGCCAGCACAGGCACGATGGGCTGAATGGCCACCATCCGTGCTGTGTGGTTCTATGATATTTAATATGCTCCTACCCCACGTCACCCTCCTTTCTGAGAGGAACTGTGTAAACATGGTCCAAAGCAAACAATATTATTGAAGTGTCATTGACCTTAAAGACATTCCATTACAAGTTAACATCAGCCAAAGAACGAGGACTTTCTTGATGAACTGTGTTGTCTGAGTTGGATAGGGTCCAAAGGTCAAAGGGCAACATGTTGCTATGGAGACTTGACAAAAGGGAGAAATAAGCATCAGTCACTAAAGCGTCTGTTATTAATTTTTCAAGACAATCCTTCCATGAGAGCAGTTGGAAGCTGCAAATGTAGATCTCCAAGTGTAGACTAAAGATTGTGCAGTAAAATGATTTAATATTAAGATATCAGCTGTTCCTTCATCGTAGCTGGGTCAAAATCCTGAAATTCTCTTCCTAACAGAACTGCGGACCACATGGGCAGTTTGGCTGACAGTCAAGCATCATCCAAGGGTCTTTCTCAAGGTGTTGCCCACTTCCTGTGAATGCATCTTTTAAAAAAATTGCGCTCATTGTTACATAAGATCAGATATGAGACAGGGTTATTCAGCTCATCCTTTTTACTACTTTATCCCTTCCATCCCACTTAGTTGTAGTTTGATAACCTCAATATATTTGCTTCTATTAACTTCCTGAACAGGTTATCACACCAATTGGTTGATTTGTTTCCGACCACCAGCTTCAGAATTTATTTTCCACTCATTTTCATTGATGTTATACTTTCCTGGCTTAATCTGAGTTTAAAAAAAAGAGGAATAGAATTGAAAAGCAGAGAATTATGTTAATCTTCGAAACCTTGGTTAGGCCACGCTTGGGACTTGTGCATAGTTCTGGCCTCCATATTATTTTTAAAAAATGGTTATAGAGGCATTGTAGAAGATGCAAAAAAGATTTACAAGGTTGATTACCAAAACTGAGATGTTATTACAGAATTGTTACAGTGCAGGAGGCCATTTGGCCCATCGTGTCTTTATCAGCTCTTCGATTAAACAACTCACCTCGTTCCATTTCCCCGCCTTCTCTCCGTAACCCTGCACATTCTTCCTTTTCAGTTAACAGTCTAATTCCCTTTTGAATGGTTCAACTGAACCTGCCCCCACCACAGTCTCGGGTACTGCATTCCGTACCCTAACCACACACAGCGTTTATCCTCCTGTCACTTTTTCTTCTTTTACTAATTACTTTAAATCTTTGCCCTCTGATTCTCGATCCTTTCATGAGTGGGAACAGTTTCTCCCACCCTACTCTGTCCAGACCCCTCATGATTTTGAATACCTCTATCAGATCCTTCTTTTCTCCAACGCATTTTTTTTTTTATTCATTCACGGGATGTGGGTTTCGGTGGTTGGGCCAGCATTTATTGCCCATTCCTAGTTGCCTTTGAGAAGGTGGTGGTGAGCTGCCTTCTTGAACCATGTAGTGTAGGTACACCCACAGCGCTGTTAGGGAGGGAGTTCCAGGATTTTGACCCGGCAACAGTGAAGGAATGGCCGATATATTTCCAAGTCAGGATGGTGAATGACTTGGAGGGGAACTTCCAGGTGGTGGTGTTCCCATCTATCTGCTGCCCTTGTCCTTCTAGATGGTAGTGGTCGTGGGTTTGAAAGGTGCTGTTGAAGGAGCCTTGGTGAATTCCTGCATCTTGTAGATGGTACACACACTGCTGCTGCTGTGTGTCGGTGGTGGAGGGAGTGAATGTTTGTAGATATGGTGCCAATCAAGCGGGCTGCCTTGTCCTGGATGGTGTCAAGCTTCTTAAGTATTGTGGGAGCTGCACTCATCCAGGCAAGTGGGGAATATTCCATCACTCCTACTGATACTATATGTTATACGTATCAGAAAGGACTGAACAGACTGGGGCTAGAAAAGAAACGACTGAGTGTTGAGCTGATGGAGACCCACTGGTGGGGCAGACCAAAACGAAGGGGCCAAAGATATAGGATAGTTACTAATAAATCCGATAGGTAATTCAGGAGAAGTTTCTTTATCCAGCGAGTGGTGAGGATGTGGAATGCGCCACCACACGGAGCGGTCGACATGCACATTTAAAGGGAAAGTAGACATGCACACAAGGGAGAAAAGGATTAGAAAGTTTTGTTTATAAAAGGTGAGTTGAAGAAGGGGCAGGAAGGTGTTTGTGTGGATGATATACAGGGATCGCAGTGGTTCAAGAAGGCAGCACACTACCACCTTCTTGAGGGCAATTAGGGATGGGCAATAAATGCTGGCCTAGCCAGCGACACCCACATCCGATAAATGAATAAAAATAAACACACCAGCATGAACCAGTTGGGCCACATGGCCTTTTTCTGTGCTGTAAATCTGATGCTGCTCCACACAAGTTTGTTTCATAATGCTCCGGTAAAGCACCTTGGGATGTTTTATTATGCTAAAAGTGCTATATAAATGCAAGCTGCGGTTCTAGAACATCTCAGGGTGCTTCACAGCAGTGTAACATTTGGCTCTGGACTACAGAAGGAGATATTGGGGACAGGTGACCAAAGGCTGGTCACAGGTGGTCAAAGGGGTCGTTTTTAGGGATCGTCTTGAAGAAGTGAGAGGCGGAGAGGCTTGTGGGAGAGGGGGTGGGAGGGGGCGGGGGGGGGCAGTTCTGAGAGTTTAGGCTTCTGTTGCTGAAGTCAAGCCAACCAACGGTTGGAGCAATTACAATTGGGGATGTACAAGAGGCTAGGATATCGCAGGAGTGCAGAGATTGCCAGGGTTGGAGCACTGGAGGAGGGCGCAGACTTCATGGCTGGGTAGAGGAAGTGGTAGGCCTTTGCTGCACAGAAATAGTAAGTGGATTTAAGAGGCAAATTCCTTGCAAGCCATTCATTAATTTTGCCTTGTGAAGAAGCATTGCTGATAGCTGGCTGTAAAAGTGTAGGTATCCTTTTCAGACGTGAATTTCCAATGGTGCTAGAGATTACCCTGATTGGCCACGACCTTTGTATCTGACGTGCTTAGGAGCAGCATAGGATATTTGTGCACAGAAACAGGCCATTCGGCCCCACTGGTCTCTGTTGGCGTTTTTGCTCAACACGACCTCTTCCCACTGGTCTTCAGAATAACTTAAGAAATCGAAGCAGGTATAGCCCCTTAAACCTGCACCACCACTCAATATAGTCATGGCTGCACCTGTAAGTCAACTCCACTTCCCCGCCCTGATCCCCATTTGATTACTCTTGCATTTAGAAATCCAGCTTAAACATACTTGATGGCTGAGCACCCACAGCCCTCTGGAGTACAGCATTCCGAAGATTCACAACCCTCCGAGTGAAGAAATTTCTCCTCATCTCAGCTCAAAATGGCCGCCCTGTTATCCTGAGACTGTCCCCCCTAGTTCTGGACTCTCCAGCTAGTGGGGAGAACAGTCAGCATCTTCCCCGTCATGGCCTTCTAAGAATTCTATACGTTTCAAAGAGATCACCTGTCATTCTTCTAAACTCCAGAGAATATAGGCCCATTCTACTCAATATCACCTCAAAGTACAACTCACTTATTTCGCCTTAACCTTCTAGTCCTTTCTCTCTCATATACTTATCTAGTTTCCTCTTCAATGTCTGTCTGCCTGACCTGGGTTTACATTGACTGTTCTGTGCCTGAGTTGCAAGAGTGCAGTTTAATCCGTTGTGCTCTAGTTTGCCTTCATAGATCTCAGGCTGTTGGGGCCATTGTAAAATAGGGTTGGCAACCCTCCAGTATAGGCCTGGAATCTCCAAGAATTGAAGATCAATCTCCAGGCCACTGCTATGTGCAACCCTGGAGAAAAATCATCGGGACGTGTTACAAAGGATAGTTTTTTTTATTTTAATTTTCTTTGAACATTTCTCATTACAATATAAAAATATTGAAAATGGTGGGATTGTGGGGGGGGTGGGGGAGGCTGTTTGACTGACAGTCAAGCATCATCCAATTGGGTAATGATTCTTTCTGCTTTCGAGTTGGTGTAGGAAGGCAGTACGTCACAAGAATGGATGTAATGGCTAAAGAATAGGGGCAAGTCATGTGATGAAACCTCTAGGGATACATTTAGTTCACCCTTTTGTAAAACCAGTACAGAAAGCAGCCTCTAGTTAGGGGCTGTGTGCTGGATTAGCAGTGAATTGTCATACATGGCATGTTTTTTTATTTGTCCGTTAGGGAAGGAGAAGCTATTTGGTTGTTTCCTTTATCTTAAGAGGAATAAATAAAACAAATGTCTAATTACTGTAATTATACTGTATTGCATTTGCTACTGTTCAATTATGTGTTTACTGTTCAATAAAGCTGTCTAGTGGTTTACAGCCCAAGCCAGAGTCTGATAAGAGTGTTTATTCTGAAGTATAGGAAGCTATATGGTGGCATGTGACACATCCAGCCATGAATACACGGTTTCCCTCTTAAGCCTCCGGTCTCTGTATATTTACCAAGGTCTGAATTTTGCACCTGTCGGGCCCACGCGATCAGTGGGCCTGGAAGCAGATGTGGAATCCACTCCCGGCTGACACTGGGGAAGAAACATGATTTCATGCTGGCCAATTAACTGACCAGGGTGGGGGTTGGGAAGAGGGCGGGTGCCGAGGCAAGTGAGGAAGCGGGCGGGCAGTTTACAACAAACTCCCTGAAGGCTGACAACTGCTGTGGAGCTGCCTCAGGGAGTTGCAGCCTCGTTCAAAGGATATTTGCACAGAGAAAATGCCACAAATTGTCTTGAGTGCAACTACAAACAACCTACAGCAATACTCCTAACTCCTCAACCTCCAAACATCTTCTGGGAATTTTAACCCGATCTGGATCGAGAATGATGCAAAAACGTGAAGGCCGCCAGGCCGAGTGTAACTGTGCACGGCCACTAAAATTCCCGGTCGATTGGGGTTTAAATTGGCTTAATTGGAACATTAGTTGTCGATGGGTGCACCTCAGACTCCTGTGCACACCCGCTGACCGCGATATGGCATGATGCTCGTCCGGCGTTTTCACACACAATTTCGTACTAGGCTGTGTCGGACACGCATCCGGTCGCAACATATAAAATACTGGCCCACTGTACACATCTGCTGCTTAAACCCCTCATCCACGCCTTTGTTACCTCTAGACCCAGCTACTCCAATGCAGTCCTGGCCGGCCTACCACGTTCTACCCTCCATAAACTTGAGGTCATCCAAGATCCTGCTGCCCATGGCCTAACTCAAGCCAAGTTCCAGTTTCTCTTTCACCCCATGCTCGCTGACTGAATTGGCTCCCGGTTAAGCGACATCTTGATTTTAAAATTCTCTTCCTCGTTTTCAAATCCTTCCATGGCCTCAAACCCCTCCTCCCCATCTCTGTAACCTCGTCCTGCCCCTCAACCCCCCGAGATATCTGTGTTCCTCTAATTCTGGTCTCTTGAGCATCCCCAATTTTAATTGCTCCACCAATGAATGTAGAGTTGAGGTCAAAATCAGAGCAGCCATGACCTTACTGCTCCTAGACTAATACTTGGAATGTGCGTGTTGTCTTCTGAGGAAAGGCTGGGCAGACTAGGTTTGTATCCGCTGGAGTTTAGAAGAGTAAGAGGCGACCTGATTGAAACATATTACTTCCTGGGGGGGACTTGACAGGGTGGATGTGGAGAGGATGTCTCCTCTTGTGGGAGAATCTAGAACTAGGGGTCACTGTTTAAAAATAAGGGGCTGAGCATTTAAGACAGAGGGGAGGAAATTTTCTTTTTCTCTCAGAGGGTCCTGAGTCTTTGGAATGCTCCTCCTCAAAAGGTGGTGGAGGCAGGATCTTTGAATATTTTTAAAGCAATGGTAAATAGATTCTTGATAAGCAAGGGGGTGAAAGGGTACCTAGGCAGGAAAGTGGAGTTGAGGGTAAAATCAGATCAGCCACGATTTTGTTGAATGAGGGAGCAGGCTTGAAGGGCCAATTGGCCTACTCCTGCTCCTAATTCGTATGTTTGGCTCTTGTGCCTTCAGCTGTCTGGAAATCCCTCCCTACACCTCTCTGCCTCTCTACCTCACTTTCTTCCTTTAAGGCTCTCCGTAAAAACCTTTGACCAAGCTTTTGTTCATCTGATCTAATATCTCCTTATGTACCTCGGTGTCATACTTTGTTTACAATGCTTATGTGAAGCACCTTGGGATTTATTACGTTAAAGGTGCTACATAAATACAAGCAGTTGTTGTAGTCTGCGACACAGACCCAGAGGGAATTATCCAGTATAAAACCCAAAGACATAAATAAAATCCATTCTCTGAGTTTTAACTAGGTTTCTGTTGGGTCAATTCCTAATCAGGCTTTCATTGGGACAGAAAGGTCTTCATTTATATAGCTCCTCTCACGAACTCAGGAACTGCCAAGGTGCTTTACAACAACAGCTTGCATTGGTTTAGCACCTGTAGAGTTGTAAAATGTCCAAGGATGCTTCACAGGGACATTAGCCAACAAAATTTGACACCGATATACTTAAGGGGATATTAGTGCAGGGAAGCAAAATCTTCTAAGGAACTAAGGAACATCTTAAAGGAGGGAAAGAGAGAGACGGCGAGGTTTAGGGAGGGAATTCCAGAGCTTAGGGCCCAGGCAGCTGATGGCACTGCAGCCAATGGTGGAGTAATTAAAATTGGGGATGCTCAAGATAGGATTGGAAGAGCACAGGTATCTCGGAGGGTTCTTGGGCTGCAGCAGATTGCAGGGATAGGGAGGGGTCAAAGCCATATAAGAATCTAAAAACAAGGGAGAGAGTCATGAATTCACTGTTATAATGTAGGAAATGGTGTAACTAATTTCCACATAGGAAGCTCCCACAAACAGTATTGAGGTAACTCACTAGATGATTTTTTTTTTCATAATGATGTTGGTCGAGTGATAACTCTATTACTATTCAGTCTACTTCTACCGCCTTTTTCAGGAGGTGAGTAACAGACAGGAGCAAACCACAGATATACAAGTTCAGTGAGGTCCAGAGTTGTTAAGAATGGGTTAGAAGGCTTGCATTAAGCATATAGAAGAGGTAGGCTGGTGGAGGTTTGGGGGGGAGGGAAGATCGTGTAGGCGCATCTGCAATTCAGAATGTTGACACGTCCCTAATGGTGTTGGGTGGGATCAGAAGATGGGAGAGAATGTAAGGGGGGATGGGAGTTCTGGGATGAGATGGAGACCTTGTTGTGGTTCTAGTCTGGGAATGTGTTAAGAGAAACAAGCCCTGCAGCAATGAGAAAACACGAGGTAGCCATCCACATAAACTACAAAGATCATTTATTTCCAAGTCAGTGTATCAACAATCTTTCTTCCCAAGGGCAATTCTATAATGGAACAAGCTGCTAAAGGAAATAGCTACAGACTCTTCACTTAACATTTTCAAGACCCATCTTTAGATTTTTTCCATTTACAAACCTTTCATTATCAAGACTACCATATTGGCAAGTCATGTCTGGTTTAGCTAGCATTAACCATATAAACGTTGGCAGTACACAGAGTATGGAGCAGAAGCATGATGTTGGTAAAACATTTTATTGAGGCGCCCATCTTCCTCTTCACTTGTGGCTCTCCAACTTGGCATCTGAACATGAGGAGGTCATTCAGCCTCTTGAGCCTGTTCCCCCAGTAAATTAAATCATGGCTGCTCTCTCCATCTACCCACTCCGGTTAAAAAAAAATCTATCAATCTTAGTTTTGAAATTTACAATTGTCTTCCAGCTGGAGGAGTGTGTTCCAGATTTCCAGTACTCTTCGTGTGAAGAAGTGCTCCCTGGAATCACCCCTAGACAGCCCAGCTCTGATTCTAAAATAATGACTCCTTATTCTGAACGCCCTCATCCTGACCAGAGGAAGTAGTTTCTCTCTATCTACTCTTATCAAACCCTTTAATCTTTTCTCACATCTCAATTGGATCACGCCTTAACTTTCTATACGCAAGGGAACACAAGCCCAGTCAATGCAACACGATGAAAATGAAGAAAAGAAGTGGCTACCTTCACGGATACATAAAAAAAGTTGCATTTATATAGCACCTTTCACAGCTACCAGATGTCTCAAAGTGCTTTACAGCCAAGGAAGCATTTTTGAGGTGTTGTTGCCAGGGCCAGGGAGAGAAATCATGGACTCTGGTGCTTCTCCTGTTTCCAGGCCCCTAATTCCTACCCCCAACAGCCATCTCCCACCTTTAACCCTCCCCCTCACATCCTTTAGGTGCCCAGAATTGGGAACCATAGTCACAGTGGTGTCAAACTGTTTTATACAGGTTCAGCAAAACATGTTGGCTTTTGTACTCTATGCCTCCATTTAGAAAGACCATCAAAAGCTGAGCTTTCACTGACAATTGCAGTTTTGTCAGGCAATACACACAACTTGGTCATTCATATTATGCAAACATCTCTGTTTCTTTGAACCAGGCCCTATGCAATATCCAGGCACCAACATCCAAAACACTTGAACCTCACAAGCACTATAAACAACAATCCTATGTGCAAACGAGAATACCTTGAACTAACTGTGACATATTGTATTGGCGCATACCTCCTGGTTTTGCTTCCAAGTTTAGGGATGGCAAAACCTTCCAGTAAATTAGCACTGACCAATGTTAACAGAAAAATTACATTTTGCATTGAATGATAAATATTTTTTCATTTTAAATTGAAACTAACCACAGTTATAAATGCCCAGCATGGAGCACATAATGGGACACTGTAGATGCTGGAAATCTGAAATATACACAGAAAATGCTAGAGATGCTCAATAGGCCAAGCGGAGAGAAACAGGATTAATGCTTCAGGTCTACGATATGCTTTAATTCTGACAAAGTGTCATCGACCTCTGTTTCTCTCTGCACAGGTTCAGCCAGACATATGAGCATTTTCAACACTTCCTGTTTCTATTGGAGCAAAATTAACCCCTTTTGCCAGCCCTCCAGAAAGTAATCAGTTTTCTTGTGAGTTTCTCATTCCCCTTCAGCAAGAAACCCAGCAGCAGCTGCCTTAGATCTGGTTTGGCACAACATTAAACATCAATTTCAAAGAAAAAAAGTTAAGGTATGAAGAAAACAAACACGTTGCTGAGCAAAAAAATTAATCAATATCAAGGTGATAAATTTATCATTGAAAAAAATAGTGATTAATGAAGATGGTCATTAAAAAGTGCCAAGCAGCAGAGCTAACTAATAAAACCTTTGTTGTCTTTTCACTTAAGTGAGAGAGCTAGAAAGAGACAAACTAGGGCTCAAGATTCAGTCACCTGGGAAGAGGGAGGAAACCGGGTCCAAGCTCAGAAGTTGGGTTTAACTAACACTGACCTTACGTTCGCCCCTGGTGGTACAGACTCCAAGCTGGCCTTGGTGGGATTCATATGAAAGTGGGGGTCGGAGGCAGGTTGGCTTTCAGCCTGGGTTTTCTTCCTCTCCCCGGCTGGTGTGGGTAGGTTTTCGGGGAGGGAGGAGTGGGGGGATCAGGGGCAAGGTGTGTGTGTGTCCACACGAAGCAGCCTGTGTGTGTGTGTGCGCACACCAAACAGCCTGTGTGTGTGTGTGCGCACACCAAGCAGCCTGTGTGTGTGTGTGTCCACACCAAGCAGCCTGTGTGTGTGTGTGTGTGTGTATCCACACCAAGCAGCCTGTGTGTGTGTGTGTATCCACACCAAGCAGCCTGTGTATGTGTGTGTGTGTGTGTATCCACACCAAGCAGCCTGTGTGTGTGTGTCCACACCAAGCAGCCTGTGTATGTGTGTGTGTGTGTGCGTGGGTGCATGTGTGTGTGTGTCCAGTTCACTCACAGTCTCAGGGTTCTCACTCAATTTCGAGGGAGGGAGGGATTGTCCCCACTACAGGATGTGCATCTCATGTTGTCAAAGTGCCAACACCACAGAGACAAAACCAGAAATAGAGATTCCATCTCCAAGGCCTCATGATCAGTGAATTAGGAAACGGCAGGGGTGTGCCACCACAGCGCCCCAGGTCAGGTCGCAGTGAAAATAAACCCGGGGATACAGAAACACGGCGCACACTTCGAGACCCAGAAGGTCATCGGTTATTTGTCGTGAACCTAACTCATTATATTGATGAGATGGAGCTGAAAGGATTTTATAAAGGATATAGCAATCTTTCTTCATGTTGACACCAAGAGTAGTGGCTGAGCGGGTGGGAAAGGGCCTGGTACAGTGGCCTGGGCCCACACACCATCGAGGGAGGAGGGTCAGGAAGGGCGGGAGAGGTGAGGCACTAGGCGCTTTACCTCTTACAGAATCACAGGCCTTACTCTGCTCCTGCACATTCTTTCCCATTTCTATTTCGAAAAACAAACCATTCAGGAGCTTTCACAGCTTCGTTTGAACTTTGATAGCAATCTTTTGGGTTTCAACAACTGCCCTTGTGCCCAGCCCTGCACATTTGCATATGAACTCTTTTCTCCCAAAATCGTACTGGACTGTCCTGTACACTACTGAAATTCTACTCAGCTTCTCAGTCGCTATGTCTAACGCCTTGGACTTCCAGGCCTATCTCTTGCATGCCAAATACCTGCAGTAGATTCTGTGCCAAATTAAATTGTCATTAGACGCCTAGTAGAAGGATTTGCTGAAACAACCAACTTACAAGAAGGATGATATGTCAAGGTATGGAAAGCACTCAATGGTGATCAGACTTCCAGGTCTCAATTTACCACCTTTTGCTCCACCTAACTGGAAGGACCTTGAAGGCAGACTCGAATTCCATTTATGGCCAACACTGGCAGCCTCGAGCTGCCCAGCCTGTATCCCACCCCCTTGCACCACCGCCGCTCTATTACCCAGTGCCACCCAACTCGACATCTGTTGCCATCAAAACTGGCCAGACACATGGGGGCAGGAGGGGAGGTAGAGGGGGCTGGCTTTAAATCTCAAAATGGCCCTGGGGGCCCAGGAGTTGGTTCCAGTGAGTTGAGGATTTGAAATGGATAATTCAAGCCTGAAGAGGAATCCACTTGCCCGCACTTTACAGGGGAAACAGGTGGGGGAAATGGTGTGAGGGGTACCTGCTTTAAAACAGCTGTCACCAACCCACTTGTGGTCCAGCCAGGTCTGAAGAGTAAGGAAGCAGCAGCACCTCACGATGATGAGGCCCAAACAGGAATCCATGAGGTTAGAAACGAATCTGGTGCGTCCTATTACTCAACCAATTATTGTTGTGGTTCGGAACAACATCAATCATTGGTCAAGTAGCCTGTCATTCGGGATCGTCTATTTGCCGGATTGGCTGCATTGGATACTGACCAACCAGTTTGACAGGTCACTTGGCCAATGAGTCCAGGTTCCCAGAGGCACGGACTCCAGTGATTAGTACTGTCTGCAACCCCTCCCTCAGGCCCTGGTTGTCACTGTTGTCATGTAAAAAGCACAGTAGCCAATTTGCATACAGCAAACTCCTACAAACAGCAATGTGATAAGAAAAAACAAAAACAGAATTACCTGGAAAACTCAGCAGGTCTGGCAGCATCGGCGGAGAAGAAAAGAGTTGACGTTTCGAGTCCTCATGACCCTTAAGGTTCTGATGAATGGTCATACGGACTCAAAACGTCAACTGTATTCCTCTCCGCAGATGCTGTCAGACTTGCTGAGTTTTTCCAGGTATTTTTGTTTTTGTTCTAGATTTCCAGCAACCGCAGTATTTTGCTTTTATTATAGCAATGTGATAATGTTCAGGTAATCTATTTTGTGATGCTGATTGATGGATAAATATTAACCAGGACACCAGGGAGAACTCCCCTACTGTTCTTCAAAATGATGGACATGGGATCTTCTCCATCTACCTTGCAGGACAGACAGGGCCTCAGTTTAACATCTCATCTGGCAGTGCAGCACTCCGTCAATATTGGCACCTGAGCGTCAACCTGGAATTTGTCTTGGAGGAGGACTCACATCCACAACCTTCTGACTCAGAGGCAAGGGTGTGCTACCTAATGGGATGGCTGACAGAAATGATCTGGGGAGGAAAAAGAAATTTGTATGCTTTGGGCAATTATCATTCAACTCGTTGCAACAAAAAGGAAAATAAACTTGTGTCAGTGAGCACAGTCACGACTGAAGCACAAGATTGTGGGTTCAAATCCCACTCCTGCATTTTTGGAGGTGATGTGTTTCGGATGAGATGTTAAACTGAAGGCCACATTAGCCTGCTTGGGTGAATGTAAAAGATCTGATGGGGCCATTTTGAAAAAGCAGAAGGCAGTGGGAAACATTCATCCCTCAACTAACACCATGAAATAAAGGTCATCTGGTCATTATCACTGGGACATGGTGGTGTAGTGATGAAGTCACTGGGCTAGTAATCCAGTGGCCAAGGTAGATTGTTTTGGGGACATGGGTTCGAATCTCAACACGGCAGCTGGTGAAATTTAAACTAAATTAATAAAAAATCTGGAATTGAAAGCTAGACTCAGTAATAGTGTCTGTGAAACTATCATTGATTGTGGTAAAAATCCATTTGTTTCACTAATGTCCTTTAGCGAAGAAAATCTGCTGTCCTTACCTGGTCTTGGCCTAGATGTGACTCCAGAACTGCCCTCTAAAATGGCCTAACAAGCTACCCGGTTCAAGGTTAATTAGGAATGCGGAACGAATGCTGGCCATGCCAGTGATGGCCACATCCCATCAAAGAATAAACCACATCGCTGTTTGTGGGATCTTGCTGTGTGCATATTGGCTGCTGTGTTTCCTACACTACAACAGTGACTGACCACACACCAAAAAGTACTTCATTGGCTATAAAGTGCTTTGACAGGTCCAGTGGTGGTGAAAAGCACGACAGGAATGCAAGCTTTTCTTTCAACTAAATTGGATAGAGTTGGCCTTTCAGGCGGCCATCTTTGATTTTCCCCTCTGCGCCGGTTGGGAGGGGCTTGCCATTGACGTCATCACGCCCCCCCTACGTGCCCCGCCTCATGCGCCTGGTGAGCGACGACACGCCCGTATCCCCGCCCCCTCCCCAGGCCGAACGCGGCGTCCGGTGTGTGACGCAAGGCACGCAATGACGCACGTTGCGCGCGTTGGCGTGGGTCAGGTGCCCTCCGCAGGAATGTGCCGGAACAGCAGGATGGAAACTTAGCAACCGTGCGGCGCCAGCGAGATTTTCGGCGCTTCTTGTCGCCGAAAAAAAATTCTACACCCCTGCTTCCCTTCCCGGTCACATAATTAAGCGGCGAAAAAAATGGATGAAATTCGGAGACGCGACGATTTGATTCCCTGAAGGACTTTTCCGCGTCCTCCCCCCCCCCTCCCTCTCTCGGCTCAGTCTTTGGTTGGGGCCTTTCCGTCGAGGCTTTCGTCGGCTTCGAGTTGGTGCTGGCGGAGGAGGGGGCCGGGTGGCTGCTGTGTCGACGCGGGGCTACGCGAGCCCGAGGCTGTACGGCCTGCAGTTCACGCCTCCCTCCTCTCGATGGCGCAGGAGGAGCGGATGGAGGTGGACCAGTGCGCGTGCGCGGCGGCCGGCGCGGCAATGCCGGCAGGCAGTGGGGGAGGGGCGGTGCTGCGCAGGTCCAACAGCGCCCCTATGATCAGCAACATCAGGTAAATCAACCAGTCAATCAATCAATAACTCTCTTGTCCAGGCTGTTGACTGAACTTAAACCCAAACTGCACTGTTTGAAAAGCTCCTGAACAGTGACTCTCACTTTCAACTCAGTTTGTTTTGAAAGTATTGCAGTACCGGGAATTATATGCAACTGTCAAATAGGACAAGCAGTCAGTGTTGCTACTAGCATTTCAGTAAAGTGTAACAGTTCTGTTCTCGTCTTATGTTTTGTGTTGGTTTAAGATGAAAGTTTGTGTTTTAAGCAAGTGTTCTCATCAGGCATGAATTGCACAAACTAGGGTTTGTTCACCCCTAGAATTTTGAAGCTTAAGGGTGATTTGATCAAAAATTTCAAGATATTAAGGGGAACAGATAGGGTTGATAGAAACTATTTACTCTGGTTGGGAAATCTAGGAGTCGTGAAATTAGGAAATGCTTCTACACACAAAGGGCAGCAGGAGTTCAGAACTCTTCCGCAGAAGGCAATTGTTGCTATATCAATTGTTAGTTTTAAATCGGAATCTGATAGAATTTTGCTATCCGTGGGTGTTAAGGGATGTGGGGCAAAGGATATGGAGTTAGGTCGCAGATCAGCCATGATCTCATTGATGGCGGAACAGGAACGTGGGGCTGGATGGCCACCTCCTGTTCTGAGGCTGATCCAATTTGTAAACTCAGGGGTCAATTACTGGGCAAGTCTTAAAAGCCAAGTGCGAAATGGCTGTCTTTGTTTGGCATCAATTACTAAGATATGAAGTGCAGCGGACATGTCCTGGAGGCACATTTGCGCATAATTAGGCCCCCCCCCTTACATCAAGAAGGTGAGAAGTAACGAATGGTAGTACATCTGGATGTTGAATTCACCTGAAACATACGAGAGTGAAACACCATAATACCGTTGGTCGAAGCTTTTACTCACTGATGGTTGTAGGAATTTGTAATGAGGTTTGTGGAAATGGCGCACAACCATTAAAGACCATTGATCGGATACACGCCCTGTGAATAAATTGAAATAAGGCACTTAATAGAGAATTTGAAGATTTTGCCAGCTACGTCACGGTGGATAGCATTTGCCTGCCTCTGAGTCTGAAGATTGTCGGTTTGAGCTCCACTTCAGAGATTCGAGCACAAAATCCAGGTTTACTCCTCTGGCGGTACTGAGGAAGCGCTGCACTGTTCAAAGTGCCTTCTATCGAATGGGATGTTCAGCCTTGCGAGAAAGATCTTGTGACACAGTTTGAAGGAGTGTAGTTTCCCTCCAACGTTCTGTCCAATGTGTATCATTTCACCAGCATCAGTTAAAACAGATTATCTGGTTATTTATCTGTTTTTGGGAGCTTGCTATGTGCAACAGGGCTGTTGTCTTTCCCTACGTTACAACAGTAACTACACTTCAGAGGTCCTTTGTTGGCTATGAAATATTTTGGGGTGCCATGAGGTGAGGAATTGCACAGTGTAAAGGTAAGTTCACACTTTACTTCCCTCACATGCCCCAGTCAGTAAGGTAGACGTTGTTGGAGGGGAGCTTGTAGATAAATGATGTTTCCATGATACTGCTGAGTTTGGCCTTGTCAATGGTAGCGGTCTAAGGGCTGGGAGAAGTTGTTGAAGTATAAACTTGGTGCTCCTTCAGCATCTCTGAGGAAAATTAATTGAAAATGCCTGACTTGGATTTTAGAAGTTTGTGCAGAGTGCATTCCCACGTGTCTGACAGTACATAGAGAATATGTTGCTACATTTTTACTCCCTGATGGGATGTGGGCATTGTTGGCAAGGCCAGAATTTGTCACCTATCACTAATTGCCCTTGAAATGAGTGGCTTGCATCACCATTTCAGAGGGCAGTTAAGAGTCACCCGCATTGCTATGGGTCTGGAGTCATTTGTAGGCCAGACCAGGTAAGGATGGCAGATTTCCTTCCCTAAATGAAGAACCAGATGGGTTTTTACAACAATCAATGACAGCTTAATGATCACCAATAAAGAGACTAGCTTTATATTCTAGATGGATTAATTGAATTTAAATTCCAGTAGCTGCCGTGGTGGGATTTGAACCCATGTCCCCAGAGCATTAGTCTGGACCTCTGGATTACTAGCCAGTGACATTACCACCGTCTCCCCCTAAAATTTGTTGGGGAGACCGAAACTAGCAGTCGTCAACAGAATTTAGTCACTTAAATAAATAGATGGAATATAATATGGGAAAATGTAAGGTTATGCACTTTGGCAGGAAGAATAGAGGGGCTGAATATTATTTAAATGGAGAAAGACTGCAGAAAACTGCAGCACAGAGGGATTTGGGGGTCCTCTTGTATGAATCACAAGCTAGCATACAATTCAGGTAATAGGGAAGGCAAATGGAATGTTGGCCTTTATTTCAAAGGGAATGGAGTATAAAAATGGGAAGTCTTGCTAAAACTATACAAGGCACTAGTTAGACTGCATCTAGAATACTGTGAACAGTTTTGGTCTCCTTATCCAAGAAAAGATATACTGGCATTAGAGGCAGTCCAGAGAAGATTCTCTATGTTGATCCTGGGTATGAAGAGATTTACTTATGAGGTGAGGTTGGGCCTATACTTCATGGAGTTTAGAAGAAAGAGAGTTTATTGAAACATATAAGATTCTTAGGAGCTTGACAGGGTAGATGCTGAGAGGTTGTTTCCCCTTGTGGGAGAGTCTAGGACCAGAGAGCATAATCTCAGAGTAAGGGGTCACCCATTTAAAACGGAGATGAGGAATTTCTATTCTGAGGGTAGTGAATCTGTGGAATTCTTTACTGCAGAGGGCTGTAGAGGCTGGTCGTTAAGTACATTCAAGACTGAGATGGACAGATTTTTAATCAGTAAGCGAATCAAGGGTTATGGGGAAAAGGCAGGAAAGTGGAGTTGAGGATTATCAGATCAGCCATGATCTCATTGACCGGCAGAGCAGACTCGATGGGCCCGGTGGCCTACTTCTGCTCCTGCGTCTTATGGTTATAGTCTAAATCCGATAGGGAATTCAGGAGAAACTTCTTTACCCAGAGAATGGTGAGAATGTGGAACTCGCTATCACAGGGAGCAGTTGGGATAGATAGCATTTATAAAGGGAAGGCAGAGAAACAGCCGAGGGGGTAAGTTGAAAGTTATGCTGATGGAGTCGATAAAGAGGATTTTGGAGGAAGCTCGTGTGGAGCAAAAGCAGCCGCCTGGACCAGTTGGGCTGAATGGCCTGTTTCTGGGCTCTTATCGCTATGTAATGTAATAGGGAGGGTGGGGAAGCAGTAGTGCTGGCAAAAACTTGGGGTTAGTGATCATTGAAGATGGGGAGATTTTACAGGTCAGCAGTGCAAAGTGCGGGAGGTCGAAAGCAGACCTTGATATGGGGGGAATGCCTTTATTAAAAATAGCCCCAATCTTTCTATTCTGTTTTTGTAATTATATTCCCTCATGCCAGATCAGCAGCCTAAAATCTGTACGTGTGCTCTCTGCATGCCTGTTGCGTTTGTGGTGTGGAGCCGAGATTTGCATAGAGTAGATATAAAATCTCTAACTTCATTTTAAGCATTTCAAGATGTGGAAAGTAAGTGCTCTGGAATGGAAGACTTTCCGTTTCGGGTGCCCAGCATCAGTGCCAAGTCTTCCCAGGACAGGTAGACAGACTGCTGCCGGATCCATTGTGCTTCACTCCCTAGTGTACCAGAATGGCCACGCCACTCGTCGCCACACCATCCATCCTGTGGCTTCCAAGTTAATTTGCCGGTTGGTGTTTCATTAGGGATATTGGTGTTCAGAACAAGGGGACGTATAGAGGTAAGATTAATTTGGAAAGATATAGGAGCAGGAGGAAGTTTTTTTTTTACACATAAATGTGAGACTGTGGAATGTGCGATTAAAATGAGTGATCGAAACAGATACTCTTGTTATGGTTTAAGATTTGAGAAAGGGCAATAAAGTAACAGGATGGGTATGTGAGAATAAACCCCTGGTTGGGTCAAGTGGTTCATTTTCTTCCATTAGGAAATGGATTGAGGAGGCCCAAACTAAGGGGAATCATTATTTCTTCGGCCTAATTACCCTCCTCCATCACTACAATCCTCCGAGATCTCTGCATTCCTCCCACACTGGCCTCTTGTGCCCACACCCCCACCGCTTCCTTCGTTCCACCATTGGCGGCCTTGCCCTAAGCTCCAGAATTTCCTCGCTAAACCCCTCTGCCTCTCTATCCCTCTCTCTGTCTGTACCTTAAAACCGAGCTGTTTGACCAAGATTTTGGTCACTTGTCTTAATATCTTCTGTAGTTTGCTGCCAAATTTTTTCTGATCCTGCATCTGTGAAGTGCCTTGGAACATTAACAGTGCTGTATAAATACAAATCCTTGCTGTTAACTGGATTTGAACCCAGGTCCTAAAGGTGAAAGGTTATTGTCTAACCCACTGTTTGACTATGGCCAATCTGACCTCTACTGGAGGAGCTCTGTGAAAGTACAAGCGTCAGTTGTTTTGACGGCCACGTGAAGATCAGCCAGGCGGCAGAGCTGCTGGAGGGTAGCCAATGGCCTTTGGTGTGAGGGAAAATAACTGTCTATCCTCAGACAGTGTCTCTGTCATTTCTGGACTCGCCATAGCTGGTCACTTCAACTCTTCCTCCCCCCGCCCCCATATAGGCATCGATCTGGCCCTTGCCAAATCCAGGATTGTTGGTGAGCAGTCCGATTGGAAATCGGGCTGATTGCCATCCACTTGGATTCCGATCGGGAGGCATCCGTGCTTGGAACATTCAGTACTGGCTGCGCATGCAGCAGCTGTTACTTTTGATTCTTTCTGTAGAGGAGACGTGGAGCAAAGCCTGTGTTGGCTTTCTGTGTTTTGGAAGGCGCTACCTCTTTCTGGGGTACAGTCCTACAGTAACCAGCGTTTTCTGGCCATTCCTCATGTGTGAGCCTCGACGGTGAGTTTTAATGGGCCATTAACCACAGGCAGCAGCGCAGCCAGCTCCAACTGACGTCCTGCCCTCTTCCTGACCTGGTATTCCAGCGAGGTCATGTGATGGGAATATGAAGCTGGAATCCCATCAAACATTGTGGCCAAGCAGTAATGATCAATACTCAGGCTTGTCTGCACACACCGGGACCAAGCCTAACACCTGCCTGTCTTGCACCTTATGTGGCACTGCAGTTATGAAGCAAACGATATCTAAGTTACGGAGTGCCTCCTCCTGTCAGTAAATAGTAGCAGTCCATGCCAGGAGCATCATTGGCTGAGCACTCCTGCTTCGTGAGTTACATACGGCAGATGGTATGCCTTGTGGAGGCTCAAACATGCAACTTTGCATGTCGAACCTTGACTTGGTGACCCTTTGCGTGTCCAAACTGAGGTGGTCTCAACATGTCTCCTAATTGTGAGACTATACAACAGGTCACGTGTTCTTGAACTGAGGGCGGGGGTGGAATTTAATAGGATTATAGCTTGAAATTGATGCCTGACATTGGCAATGGTGACAACGTGTAGGAATTTTCCAAAGATACGGATTCTCCAATTTTTCTGGAAGAGAATGAAAACCTGACCCACTGAGTTTAGTCTCGGCTGCCATGAGCTTTCTTGGTAAGAGTCCCTCCATGTGGGTGAAATTCATGCCTGAGCTTTGAACAGAGCATAGGTTAGTAGGTGCACAAAATCAGGTGAAATATCCAAAGCAGGTAGTTAAAGTCAGGTAACTGGGAAACATTTACTGTGCATTGTATTCAACTTGTTTCTAATGCCTGTCTCTCCTGTGCATGTGATGTGTCTCAATATTTGTGAGAAAATACAACGAGACTGGTCCAAAACAAGCAAACTATATTTTGGCTTGCGTACGCTAACCCTGTGAAAACAGTAAGGCCCTGTGTGAGTCCTTGGTGAAAGCACTAGCTAATCCCTCTCTCCCTCTCTCTCTCTCTCTCTCTCTCTCTCTGTCTGTCTGTCTGTCTGTCTGTCTCTCTCTCTCTCTCTCTCTCTCTTGATTATTTCTTTCAGCGACTCGTCTCCAGTGTTTCAGCCAACCTTGCTCCGGTGCCGGAGGAGCAGTGCCTCAGTAAACCTCAGCTGCCCAAGCTCGGTATGTAATGCGAGACTTTTTCCCCACCGCTTAACATGGGCTTCAGTTCTGACGTTGTTTTGGGCACCAGGTTGACTTAAATATTTCAGGGCTGGGAATTTCTTTTCTGAACAAATTTGCTGTTTAAACAGTAACGGTGGGTGGGGGGGTGGTGTGGGATTTTTGGTTTAACATTCCCGAGAACCAAAATTACTATCTCCTGAGTAACAAGATGGATTCTGTGATGCTTAAGGTTCATTTTGCAACAACACCAACCTGCATTTATATAGTGCCATTTAAATAGGAAAATGTCTTGAGGCGTTTCGCAGGAATGTTGTCGATACAAAATTTGTCACCGCGCTAGAGAATACGTTAGGACAGGAAACTAAAAGCTTGGTCAGAAGTTTTAAGGAGGGGGTCTTCGATAATCGACTGAGTAGTTCGGTGAATGCCACAGCTTAGGACTTAGCTTACTGAAGGTGAAGAGAGTGGGAGGGGCACTAGGCTTGAGTTGGAGGAATGCAGAGTTCTGTTTTGAGTTGTAGGACTGGAGGAGACTGCAGGGATAGAGGGGCGAGGCCACAGGGAGGTTTTGGACACGAGGATGTGAATTTTACGTCCTCCAGGCCACAGAACAGCGTGTTAACCAGCTGAGTCAAGCTGACGTAATACTCCTGAACTGTTCTGTTCTGTAAACTGAGCTGATTACTTGTTGGAGCTTTGCCATGCATTTTATTGTCTTCAGATATTTTAGGACTTTGTTTAAGCTCTGACATGCATCTGTCGCATTTCCTATGTTATGACAGTGACTACGCTTCAAAAATAAAGTACATCATTGGTTGTAAAGTGCTTTGGGACTTGAGGTCATGAGGTCACAGAAGGTGCCACAGAACTGTAGACCTGTCTTTTGTTCTATCCCACCCCAGTACCAAGCCCTGTCTGCAGCTGATAGCAGCCGCCCAACTTTCTCTTCATCCCTCCCCCTGCCATGTTTTTTAAAGCATGTCCATTACCAAGAGGTGTGCAAAGATCTGTGGAGGCTGAATCTCGGGTTTCACCTTTCCAATCCTTCCCTTTCAGAAAGCACCAGGCTTGGTATCATTCCAGTTGGATAGCCCTATGTGTAGGAGGCCATGACCGTCAGTGTGCCACCCTTGCTTCATAACAGGAATCAGATGGAGGGAGGCAGAAATGTGGTCCAGTACTGAAAAAAAAATATACGTGTTGGCCTAAAATTTTTGAAAACTGTTTGATCTCCTGTGGCACTGCTTCTGGTAAATTGAAGGGTACAGTGTTTTGTAAGGGCTGGAGAATTATTACTTGTCAAGCACCATGTACAATTATTACATTTGGCCTCCATTTTAAAATTCTCACCTCACCTTTGTGTTAAAATCTTCTCCGTGACTTCACCGCCCCCCCCCCCCAAATCACTGTAACCTCCTCCAAGAACTCTGTGCTCCTCCAATTCTAGCCTTCTGAGCGCCCCCCCCCAATTTAAATCGCTCCACTGTTGGCAGCCGTGCCTTCACCTTGCCTGAGCCCTAAGCTCTGGGGTTCCCTCCCTAAATCTCTCTGCCTCTCTCTTCCCCTTTTACAATCTCTTAAAGCTTTTGTTGGATGCCCCGGTGATGTGCCTTGGATGTTTCAAAATGTGCTATGTAATTGCAACTTGTCCGTGCTGAGGTGTAACCCTGCACTTACCCCACCACCACCACCACCCACCGCCCCCCAACATGACCTTGCAGTGGAACAGCCTTCAAATCTTTTACAGAAGCACTAAGCGCTGTCCCGCAAACAGAAAGATTTAAATCCAGGAAATTGGCTGATGCAGATTACCCATGCCCCAATTCCCTGCTGAGAAAAAAACTTTTGATGGTGTCTCATGCTGTCAATGAAAGCTATAGCTGGCATCCCAGGATTTATTCATATGAGTCCCAGGACTATAGGAGCCCTGAGCTTGATAAAATCGAGGCTTTTAGCTTATTTACAATCTGAACTTGACTTTTTAAATGTTTACAGTTATCTTAAGTATTCGGTTATAACTATTTGTTGAGTCAGGACAAAATGGGTGTCTTCTGAAAGTAGTATATCAACAACAACTTTAATTTATATAGCACCTTAAGCATAATAAAACATTCCAAGGTGTTTCACAGAGGCATTATGAAACAAAATATTTTACTGCGCCCCATATGGAGATATTAGGTCAGATGACCAAAAGCTTAGTCCCAAGGAGGTAGGTTTTAAGGAGTGAATTAAAGGAGGCAGAGAGGTTTAGGGAGGGAATTTCAGAGCTTAGAATCAAGCCAGCTGAAAGCGCAGCCAACATTGGTGGAGTGATTAAAATCAACGATGTGCAAGAGGCCAGAGATAGAGGAATACAGAGATCTCGGAGGGTTGTTGGGCTGGGGGAGATTACAGAGCTAGGGAGGATGAGGCCATGGAGGGATTTTTAAACAGGGATGAGAATTTTAAAACAAAGACGTTGCTTGACTGGGAGCCAGTGAAAGTCAGTGAGCCCAGGGGTGATAGGGGAATGGGACTTCCTACGAGTTAAGACACGGGCAGCTGAACTTTGGATGACCTCAAGTTTACGGAATCTAGAAGTATCGAAGGCTTGGATGAGGTGCTCTGGCAACAAACAGTGGAAACTCGTGGTATGTAGCTGACGCACCAAGTTACTTGCCCTATCCATGCTTCTAAGTTGCTTTTCAACTTATCTAAGCTTTCAGTTGACGTGGATATGTAATGGCTGCCTTCTACCTTGGGTGTGCAGTGCAATTTGCAGACCTGACTGGTAATCACATAACACATGGGTCAGTGGTGAAGTAGAAAGGAGATGGGGGTCTTTACATTCAGATATTCCAGTAGGTGCATCCTTATTTAGTCGGGATACCTGGAAAAGTGTTCCAATCAATAGAGGGAAATCGTCTCGATGTCGTCTGGATGACCTGACCAGGGTAAAACAACGTGGAGACTGGGAATTCTTAGCTGCGTCAGGAATGCAGGGAAGGGAGACCACCTGATGTGTGTTTTGATCTGTTCATTTGTGCCTGGGTTTCCTGTTCAAATCCCACTTCACTTCACAGCTGCTCAGCAGAACAGAGATTCCACAGTTTAGCTGGTTACGTAAACTCTAAATATTCAGGTCAATTTCCAATTAGTAACACAATGAGTTAGTTGAATGATGGACTTTGTTTTTGTTCCCCTCCCCTCCTCCAGTCTTTCCCGCTGTCACCATTCCGAACCTTCAGCAGCCGGATTGACCAGATTAGGCAGGTAAGGGTTACCTCATCATGCCTGGTGCCTTAAACTTGGTCGGATGCATTGAGTCAGCGTCTTCCTGTTAAAATCAAGAGATTTCCTTTGCAGACTAGGTGTGAGCGGTAAATGTGCCTTTAGGTCAATTGCTTAACCACATGGCAGTGTCATTGCTACCAGAGTGTACAGCTGTGAAACAGGCCTTTCGGGCCAACTGGTTTGTGCTGATGTTAACCCTGTACACGAGGCTCCTTGCACCCTTCATCGTCTCATCCTATCAGCATATCCTAGTACGGATTTTACTCATGTTCTTAATGATAATAGGTAAGTTATTCTCTTTTAAGACGTATGATAGATCAATATTTCATAACTTTTGTATCCATTGTCCAGTACGGGAAATTTCCTGATTATTCCCTCTGACTTGGAGTGATTAGCAGCTGCATGTAAATGGTTAAAGTTGGCTGGCAGTAAAATGTACATGCTTTATAGCTCTGAAACCTTTTCTCATTTATTGCCATCTGGCCTTATTATGAGAACAGACTAGGAACTCTTCACAACAAATAATTTGTATTAATGCACTTGTTAAGCTTAGGATAAAAAAAAGTTACAACATGAATATTCATTGCTGATCATGACATAACCCTCAAACTGAAGCTAATTATATCAAACACAATAAATAGCCAGTGGATCTTCTGCCACTTAACACAGATACAACCTTACAATGACATACAAATATAAATAGGCATAGGAATAGAGGCCGTTTGGCTCTTTGAGCCCTTTCCACCATTTAATAAGATCTATTTCAATTCTACTTTCTTGCACAATCCATATAACCCCTTGATTTTCTTAGGATCCAAAAATCTATTGACCTCTACTTTGAGTATATTCAATGACTTGGCATTCACAGCTCTCTGGGGTAGAGAATTCTAAAGATTCACAGCCCTCTGAGTGAAGAAATCTCTCATCATCTTGGTCCTAAATGGTTGACCTTTATTCTATGACTGTGGTCCCCAGTTCTAGACTTCTGGCTAGGGGAAACATCCTCCCAGTATCTGCTCTGTCAGGTCCTTTATGAATTCAGTATGTTTCAATGAGATCACCTCTTACTCCAAAGAATATGGATCGATTCTACTCAATCTTTCCTTATAAGACAATCCCCTCTTTCCAGGAATCAATCTAGTGAGCCTTAGTTGTGTCCCCTCTGAGACAGGTGTATCCTTCCTTAAGTAGGAGGACAAATCAGCACACACTACTCCAGGTGTGGTCTTAAGCGTATAGGACTTGGGAGTAGGCCATTCGGCCCTTCTGGCCTGCTGTGCTATTTGGTAAGATTGTGTCTGATCTGATTGTGGCCTCAACTCTACTTTCCTGACTGCTCCCCATAACGTTTGACCCCCTTGTCTATCAAGAATCTATCTAACTTAGCCTTGAATAAATTCAGTGATCCAGCCTTCACTGCTTTCTGGGGAAGAGAATTCCACAGGCTAACGATCTTCTGAGAGAAAAATATTCTCTCCATCTGTCTTAAAAGGGAGACCTATTATTCTTAAACTGTGCCCCCTAGTTCTAGTTTCCCCCATGAGAGGAAACATCCTTCTGGCATCTACCCTGTCAAATCCCCTCAGGATCTTCTATGTTTCAGAACCTTCATTCTTCTAAACTCTAATGGGTATAATTCCAACATGTTCAACCTTTCTTCATAAGATAAGACCTTTATCGCAGGGTGAGTTGGCTGAACCTCTCTGAACTGCTTCTGATGCAATTATATCTTTTAAATAAGGAGACCAAAACTGTACACAGTACCCCAGTTGTAGTCTCACCAAGGCCCTGTACAGCTGCAGCAAAATTTCCTTACTTTTATATTCCATTCTCCTTACCAATAAACGCCAACATTCCATTTGCCTTCCCAACCATTTGCTGTACCTGCATCCTAACTTTTTGTGATTCATGTACCGGGACAGCCAGAACCCTCTGTACCGGAGAGTTCTGCAGTCTCTCTCCATTTAAATAATATGCTGCTTTCTGTTCTTCCTGCCAAGGTGGACAAGTTCACATTTTTCCACATTATACTCCATCTGCCAAATTTTTGCTGACTCACTTAACCTATCTGTGTGCCTTTGTAGATTCTTTACCTCCTTGACAAATTTGTACAGTGTTTCTTTCAGTACCATCTTTAACTTCCTTATTTAGCCACAGGTGATGCATTCTTCTCATAAGAATCAATCTTTCTTACTAGGGTATATTTTTGCTGAGAGTTATCATATATCTCCTTAAAAGTCTGCCACTGCTTCTCTAATGTCCTACCTTTAACCTAGTTTCCCAGTTCACTTTAGCCAACTCTGCCTTCTTACCCTTATAATTACCTTTATTTAGGTTTAAACATTAGTCTTAGACCCACACTTCTCATATTCAAGCTGAACGTGAAATTCTATCATGTTATGATTGCTGTCGTCTAGAGGCTCCTTTACTATGAAGTTATTGATTAATTCTGTTTTATTATTCATTGCCAGGTCTAGAGTGGCCTGTGCCCTTGGTTGGTGCTAGAACATACTGCTCTAAGAAATTGTCACAAACACACCCTATGAACCAATTTTCCAGGCTGCCTTAGCAAAGGTGTTGTGGTCCTATGTAGTCCCACAAAGTCACGACACCTTATCTTTTAAGCATACATACTGACATTTCCTTTCCTCGGTCAACTAGTAGGATAAAGTTTGCAACAGATTCTTCTAGAAAGCCATAAGAGCAACTTTTGCAGATTGCGATAACACCTTGCCTCCTGTAATGTGGTGTAAAATGACAAGGAGAGTTTAATGGAGACTTATTTTGGGGATTCCACACCTTCTTGACTATTCAACCAAATCAGAACACATGCTAGATTACAAGCTGGCGATGCAAATGATTAGTTCACATTTGAGTAGCAGCACTCATTGGAAGGGTCTTTGGCTTAGGCAAGATGGGTGGGTTCAAATGCAATGATGAGTGTTGCTTTTGGACATGTATTAGGTGCAAAAAAATTAACCATTCTTGGATTTGTCCACCATCCTTCCACAAGTAAGATGTCTCCAGTAGCAGAGGCCGTTGCTGGTGACTATGCACAGATGTAAAAGGCAGTTGCGTGTTTTTGTTTCAGGAGGAGAGCATGGATGTGATGAATCGGGAGACTGCACATGAAAGGTAAGATTGGCATTTGGAACTTTCCACTCTCTGCCCACTTCGGTGAAATCCTTGATTTCTGAGGCATCTTTGGTAGTGTCTCAGCTGGAGTTTGCGCTTGCCTCCAGTTCCCCTTTCCAATTTTCATCCTGCACTGCACATCCACTGCCCCCTCCCCCCACCACCTCCACACTTCCATCTGCCTCCACACTTGTGTCGTGCCGGGGTAAGGCTCCTCTGGTCATAGAATGGTGCAACACAGAAATTGGCAGTTCAGCCCATTGCACATGTACCAGCTCTTTGAAATCCACTCCCCAGAGCCCGGCAGTGTCTTCCTTTACAAGTATGTATCCATTTTCCCCTTTTGACAATTCCTGTTGAATCTGCATCCACCGCCCTTTCAGGCAGTGCATTCCAGATCACAACAACTGTGTAAAATAAATTAAATCATCATGAATCTTGCTGAAGTGGCCGTTCTTCAAGTGATGGGCCTTGAGGCATTTAATAGGGAATTGGCTTATCTGAAAAAGAACACAAGAAAAAGGAGCAGGAGTAGATTCTATGGCCCGTTGAGCCTGCTCCACCATTTAATACAATCATGTTTTAAAATTAGGGGTCGCCCTTATAATACAGAGATGAGGAGAAATTTTTTCTCTGAGGGTTGTACGACTTTGGAACACTCTGCCTCAGAAGGTAGTGGAGTGGGTCATTGAATATTTTTTAAGGCAGAGGTTGATAGATTCTTGTTAGGCAAGGGAATCAAAGGTTATTGGGGTTAGATGGGAATGTGGAAGTCGAAACACAAGATCATCAGCCATGAGCTTATTGAATGGCAGAGCATTCTATGGTCTACTCCTGTTCCTATTTCTTACGTTCTATGGCTGATCTTGTGCTTCAGCTCCACTTCCCTGCCCGCTCCCCATATCCCTCATTTCCCTGAGAGACTAAATATATCCAACGATGGAGCACCCGCAACCCTCCGGGGCAGCAAATTCCAAAGTTTCACAACACTTTGAGATGAGGAAAAATTTCTTCATTCAATCGTAAACGATTGGTGCCTCATCCAGAGATTGTGTCCCTGTGTTTTAGATTCCCCAACCAGAGGAAACAATCTCTGTGTCTAACTTACCAAATCCCTTCAGGATCTTGTATCTTTCAATGAGATCACCCATGAGGAAGAACATGCAGCACTACAGGGAACAGGCCAGGGAGTGACACTAGGTAAATTGCTCCTTCAGAGAGCCAGCACAGGCATGATGGGCCAAATGGCCGCGTTTCTGTGCTGGAACCATTCTGTGGTAATGTTTGTAAGGCTGCTTTTGATCTCTGGTTTCCCTAACCTCCGGTCTCTACTGCCGCCCTAGCTCGGTACGAACTGTAATTGAAGCTGAATTCAGTGTGATGTCTGTAATTTTGGCCTTGGAAGGCAGTGCATTTACGGATTGGGAAGTACTGCATATACTTGCCTCCCTGTTTGTCAGGCTGATGGGGCTCCTGTTTATGTTGTACATGGGTCACATCCTCCCTCCTGGTGGTGCTGGTTTCTCCATAGACTCTGCACCTGGCAGCAGCTCCAAACCTGTGTTTCCACCCTGCCCCCACACCACCCCACCCCCACTGTCCTCTGCTCCTCCATGCCCTGATACTTAAACAGCAATTTCCACTCCCAGCACACGCGCCCGTGCACACGCTCCTGCTGTTGACTTATACTTGGAGGGAATCCAGTAGACAGATGTGAGGCGAGAGAAGGGAGTACTGTGGGAGAGCTGCAGTTTAAATATCACAATGATAGGAGTAAAAGCAGATAGGAATGTGCCAGTTCCAGTTGGAAATGGCTGGGAAGACAGTATATTTTAGGACACCGTGGGAGTGGGAATTTTGGTTGATGGAAGTTTTTGAATGTTGATCTTCATTGTGTCTGAGTTTCCGATTAAAATATTTTGCAGAGGAGGGCAGTGGTATTTGACTGTCTTATCCATAGGATGCATTGTGTTGAATTGCTGTCAAATTCTAAGTACCATATGCACACACATTGGTGTTTCTTGGTGCCTTTTATTTTTAACAATGGCTGGAGGGAACAGCCTGATAATGTGTGAAATTCCCTCAAACGTGGCAGCATGTAATTCAGTTCCACTGTTGAGTATGGCAATTATCTTCACCTATTTGAAGATGGGGGAAAAAAACACAAACTGACACGTTTATTCATGAACGCACCTGAAGACATCTGCTTGTTTCTGTAATGAGGTCGGGACTGATTGCTGCACTGATATTGCTTATTGTTCAGGGATGTGATCATATGTCTGGAAGTGCTGCAGACTTGTTCCTCTTCTGGGCTCTGTGAAATAGTTGGCTTGTTCTATAATTTTGGGAATGGGGGGTGGCGGTGGGAGGTGTGGTGGTGGGTGGCAGTGGGAGGTGTGGGGGTGGGCGATGGATTTTAAGGATTGCTACTGCTTTTAAGTTCAGACCAGAATCATGGGGTTTTTTTTCTGTTTGATTGGTGTGTCTGGAAATGTTTACAGTTGAAATTGGACAGCTTTCTAATCCATTATCATGAATAGAAATTGGTGAGATTACTGAGGTTTTCAATTAATTTTAGTGAGTGAAGATGAAATCTGCACTTGTGCTCTCTGTTTAGTTTTGGATTTTTTTTTTTGAACAGTTGCACCTTTACTAAATCTCATTAAATTCCCAGTGTTCATAGCACAAAACCTACCCCTGTTCAGCCTTGATTGGATAGTGTCCATGAATTATGTTTAGCATTGTGATGGAAGCTCTGAAATGCAGCATAAGTTCCTAATCCTGATGCGTTGCTGCTTTAAGCCACTGGTGAGAAGTGGAAAAAGATCAGAGTTTTTCTCATCTGCCTTAAGCAGGCTGTAATGAACCCTGTGTTTATTTGGGGGAGGGAGGGGTCAGGGGTTCATGTTGTTCTGGTGTCTAATTTGTGTTTTTCCCTTTGTTCCATCTCTCTTAAGAGGGATCCACACAGCCATGCAAATGAGCTGCACACGGGAGGATGGTTTTACGCTGGTGAGTATCTCACGCCTGAGCCAGGTTAAGTAACCACTCAGTGATACGCCGACATCTCCAACCAGAGCCCGGGAGAGGGGGGTGCGGACGGTTCCAAACACTGGGGTCCGGCTCGCTGTTTTAAATGGAGTTCTTGTCATCCAAGGTGAGCAGCCAGAGCTCAGGACCTGTCAGAGCAGCTTAAAAAAAATTGGAACTCTCAGGCTGAGAGATCTGAATTGTTGAAGCCGGTCTGCCAGGTCAATTTCACTTGATGTGCTGCTGCTGAGGGTGCACGGGGAGGTGTGTGGGGGGTGGGGGGGTTGGTGGTGGTGATGGGATGGGATGGGGGAGGTTGGGGAAGTTGGGGAGAGGCGGGAGGTTGGGTGAGGAGGTGGTTGGGGGAGGAGTTGGGGGTGTTTGGGAGGGTGGCAGTTTGGGGGTGGGAGAGATTGTTAGAGGGAGGCTTGAGAAAGATTGGTGGCAGTGGGGACACTAATACTTTTCACTTAAAAAGCAAATGATTAATACATAAAACAATGTTTTTGTAGATTTAGAAATGATATGGACAACACATTTTCTTAGAGCTCCAGCACCTCAAAATTTGGCACTGCACCCCTGCTTGGCAACTAATAAAATACAAGAGTTCCAGATTTCCACTCCCCTTTGTGTGAATAATTGCTTCCTGACATCACCCCTGAACAGCCTGGCTCTAATCTTAAGGTTCTGCCCCCTTGTTCTGGACTCCCCCCTTCAGAGGAAATTGTTTCTCTCTATCAACTCTATCAAGTCCATTAACCATCTTAAAAAGCTCAATTAGGTCACCCTTTAATGATCTCTGCCCGAGGGAATACAGCTTTAGTCTCCTCCCCTGTTCTTGCAATTTAACCCTTTAAGCACTCGTATCGTTCTGAAAATGCCCTATACATCCCAGTGAGGATTTACTGAATGCAGCAGATGGCATGAGTACCAGTTAGGAGCAGCCTGTCTATGGGAACAGTTGCTGGGTATGCAGCATATTGAGTTGGTGGGTGTCTCTGGCTGGTCTGAAGTCCTGTTGTAAAGTGATTTATTTTCCTCTTCTCTCACTTGCTCTATCAATCCCCTCCCAAAATAAAACCAGTGCACAGTGTTACTGAGGATAGCAACAGATAGTCGACTGTGTCGATTGAATTGTATAATCAGACTGTAATTTGTCTGAATGATGACGTGGAAATAATCAAACTGCTTACCCGGTGCTAATATCTCTTTTTCAGTGCGACCAGATGGTGACTGCTGAGCAGGACGACCGGATTTTGACTCTGCGGAGGGAGGATATTTTCCCTCTCTCCCCTTCTCCTTCTCCGACGCGGATTGGCAAGGTAAGGCAGGTGGCTTATTTGAGGTTCAAATTTGCAGCATTAAATTTAATCGTGCAAGCAAAGGACTGTGGCGAGTTTGTGGTGTTTTGGGGTTGCAATCAGGAATATGACAGTTCTCCTTGTTTGCAAACTTCACCCATTTTGAGATGCCTGCCAAAAGCCTCTGAATCAGAAGGTTGTGAGTTCAAGTCCCTCTTCATACGTTTGAGCACATCATCCCAGTTGACGCTGCCCCAGCAGTGCTGAGGGAGTGCTGCACTGTCGCAAGAGCTGTCTTCCAGGTGAGATTTTAAACCAAGACACTGTCTGCCTTCTCTTGTAGAAGGATAGCGCTATTTCGAAGAAGAACAGGGGAGTTCTCCCTGGTGTACTGGGCTGTGTTCCCTCTAATTTGTTTTTGTCCTGCGACCTTTAATCTTTTGCATGGCTGCACATGGATATTAACCTAAAGGGGCCAACTTGTGCTTGGCCTCTGCAAGAGCATGTAGGTCACTTAGAAAGGAACATTGGTGCTGGGCCAATATTTATCCCTCAATTGGCATCATGAAAACAGATGATGTGGTTATTATCAAAATTCTATTTGTGGGAGCTTTCTGTATGCAAATTGACTGCTGTGTTTCCTATGTCACAACAATGATTATAATCAAAAGTACGTTGTTGTCCATAAATTGCTTTGGGATGTACTCGGGTGGTGAGAGGGGCCATATAAATGCAAGTCTCTTTCTTTTGAGTAGAGCAGTCATGGATTTGTCTTGACAGACTTGAACCATCCAATTGCACTGTTTAAATCCTCTCGTGAAAACCTGTCAAAGCCACCTTTTTTTTAATGTGAGACATGCTAACTAAGATCTTATTTATTATTCATCTCCAGCTGTCTTCAGCTAATATGCTTCATAAGACTTAAGAGGCCGTTAAGAATCAGCCTTGTAGATTGGGACTGGAGTCACTTCAATGCCGTACTGCGTAACGAATCCTGGCTTGTTTTTACAGCTTGCCATAGTGGGATTTGAATTTGACCTCGAGGCTGCTAAACCAATCCTATAACCATTACATGAAGCATTCTGCTTGATCGGCACCCCATCTACTGCCTTAAATGTTCACTACATCACTGTTGCACCCTTGCCACAGTGTTCACAAGATGCTATACGGCAACTCACTAAGGCTTCGACAGCACTTTCGAAACTTGCGATCTCTACTACCTAGAAGAACAAGGGCAGCGAACCCATGGGAACACCACTACCTGCAAGCTCCTCTCCAAGTCACACACCATCCCGGCTTAGAACTGTATCGTCGCCCCTTCACTGTTGTTGAGTCAAAATCCTGGAACTCCCTCCCTATCTGGGTTCTACACCACATGGACTGCAGTGGTTCAAGAAGGTGACTCACCACCGCCTTTTCAGTCAAGGGCAGTTAGAGATGGGCAATACACTCACCCTATGAATTTAATTTATGGTTGAACTGACCTTGGATTTTGGCGCAGCGAAAGTAAAAGCCAAAATGATATAAGGTTGTTCCTTCTTTAGACCCATCTGTCCGCGCTGTTACTTGTACTCCAGTGAATGGAAATGGCTGTGTGAAATTTTCATTCAGTTGCATTGCAGTCAGTTCTTGCGTTGTGAAAAGCATCTGGCGGCGCAATTACAGATTTTATCCTTCCAGACTTGGAGAGAAGATTATGCGGTTTACAAAGTTGCTCAACATCCTTGTGGTCACAGGCCTGTCACTGCTTGGTGGTGAGGAAGTAATTTGGGGTGATACGTTAAGGAAGAAAGGAAGACTTGCATTTCTGCAATGCCTTTCACAACATCAGGACATCCCCAAGTACTTTACAACCAGTGAAGAACTTTTGAAGTGTTGTCACTGTTGTAATGTAGGAAATGTGACACTTGATTTGTGCATAGTAAGATCCCACAAGCAGCTGCGAGACGATGGACCAGATAATTTTTTTTCCCCGTGAAGTTGGTTGAAGGATTAAAAAAATATTGATGCCAGGAGGCCGGGGAGGCCTTCCCTGCGTCTTCTGAGAGGGGGAGAGTTGCAAAAGAAGCAAATTGGCGCTCTCTGCTATTGGTGCATTTAAAGGAACCTCATGACAGCACTGCCAGTCAGGGTGGCAACTATCTGACCATTCAGTTTCTTCCCCTGTTTACTGAGCTGCCTGTGAAGCCCAGGGCGATTCAAAAACCTCATCATTAAAGACATCAACTTTAATATTCTTCGTTTCAGATCAGTTGTTAAACCGAGGCCCTCTCAGGTGGACATATAAGATCCCACAGCCACTTTTTCAAAGAAGGACAGGGGAGTTCTCTTGCCACCACACAGTGTTGGACTAATATTTATCCCTCACCCAACATCACAAAAACGGATTATCTAGTCATTAGCACATTGTTTGTGGGAACTTGCTGGGTGCAAATTAGCTGCCGGGTGTCCCACTTACAACACTTCAAAAAAGGCTGTAAAGTGCTTTGAGATGTCTAGCGGTCATGAACTTGCTATATAAATGCAAGTCTTTCTTTTTATATTTACTCCCTAATGGGGTGAGAACAGGAATTGATTTGTTGATGGTGTGTGCACATCAGAGCCCTCCCAGAGTGTCTTGGCCCTCTGCTGCTACCCAGTGAAGGCATGCTGGCTTGTGTGTTACGTTTAATGCATTCCCAAATCACCTGCCTATTTGTTTCAGTTGTGTGTAAGCTCGTGTATCTATCTTTTGTTTGGCCACTTTTACTCTGAACCTGATCTCTTTGGGGCACTCAGCCCCACTGGTCACCTTTGTCGAGATTTCCAAAAAATAACATTGGGAACAATCGTCAAATTCTGTTTAATGCCTCATCCAGCACCTCTGCAGGTACAGCACTCTGCATTGGAAGTGTCAGTTTGGATTATGCGCAGAAGCCTCTGGAGTGGGACTTGAACCCATGGCTTTCTGACTTGGGTGAGAGGGAGTGCTACCCATTGAGCCACGACTGATATAAAAGAATGGCTGCTTCTCACGCAGTCGCAGTTTGCAATGTCGCTGTGTCTCTTAGCCGTTCACACTGAGAAACAAGCAGCTGGTGGGTTGCTCTCGCAAGATATTTGCCGCTGTGCCACTTTTAGCAAAGAGGCTGTGTGAGGCAGAGAAATGATGGAACACCCTCTGTGCAAACTGCAGTCTGGCTTTTGTGTAGCTTGAGCTGTCTGACAGGCCATGCATTTGGGATTTCGCCTCATGCTGCAGTGATCTGACTCCTGGGGGACTCGCCAGATGGCCTTACCTGAATCACTTTAAATCATTGACTTCAGGGAATTGTGATTCTGCAGTTGGTATTTGTGGAAAGCATTCAACAGTTGCAATGTTTTATTCACAACTTCTGAAAACATAAAATAATGTGGTATGTGCCATCTGGTGGCCAGAAGTGGGTTTACATCTACAATTTCATTTTAAGAGATCCACTGCTTAAACTATCCCCGTTGACCCTTGATAAACACTTATACCAACAAAAGGTGCTAATAATTAACCATTAAGGGGTCTGGATAGAGATGTGGAGAAACTGTTCCTGTTTGCGGAAGGATTGAGAACCATAGGACACTGCTTGGCAAAAGAAGCAATGGTGACATGAGGAAAAACTTCTTTACACAACGAGTGGTTAAGTTCTGGAATGCAATTCCTGAGCTTGGTGAGGGAAGACTCAATCATGGCTTTTAAAAGAGAATTGGATAATTATCTGAAGAAAATAATTTGCAGGGCTATGGAGAAAAGGTGAAGGAATGGGACAAGGTGAGTTGCTCCTGCAGAGAGCTGGCATGGATACAGTAGGCTGAATGGCCTCCATCTGTGCTGTAACCATTCTATGATTCTATTAAAAGAAATACCAATTATAAAGACACAGCTTAAACCGTATTAAGCATACCAAATATTTCAGAAAGTTCGAACTGCTGTTCACGATTACCTGCCATTAAAAGCCAAAACCCCTTTGAATGGTCTCTTGAACTCTTGCCGCTGTTGCAAACCCTTCTTAATGAGCTCGAAGCCTTCTGACTACTTTTATCGAATTCACAGTGACAGTCTCACTGCATCCTAAACAGTCCCAGGCTGTTGATCTCCCACCCAAGTTGCAGATAAATCGAGTGCTGCGGGGTTAACTGGTGCAGATGGCAATGGGTGGCGGGAGGGGTGCGACAGTTAATTGTTTGTCAGGGGCTAATGAATGCCTTCCTTTTACAGCAGTACTTCTCATCATCCCAGCCGATTCTGATACCCAAAGGTGGCGTCACACCCAATTCCTCTCCAAGTCCCACTCGACGTATTGCAAGGTGAGAGGGATCTCAAGTTTGACGTCCTCGAGTTATAACTTTCTGATTTACGTTGCGGTTTGCTTCCTAACCGTTTTTCAAGTATGATGGTGTCCTGCAGTGTGGACTTGTGTATTGTTATAAAAGAGAAACTCTTTCTCCCTGTCGTAATTATTTGAACATATATTCTAGGAGAAGCTGTTTTCAGTGCTTTTTTCCTCTTCATTCCTCAGAAAAGGGGGTCTACATGTTTTCCACAATGTCTCTGTCATTGGACAACCTCTTGAGACTGGGATGCTAAGCTGTGATACTTTAGCACTGAGCTGCTTGCTCAGTGACCTTGTTTTTCTGAGATTCGTGAAGCTCATTTCAGTCAGTAATGCTGTCTTGTGCACCTAAGCTGGAGTAATGCCATCATACTTCTCTGAGTCTCCCAAGCTGTGAAAATATTCCATTACATAAAGTGTGCCAGAGGTCAACAGGCAATTTTGAAACATATTTTGCAAGCATATGCCCCTTCAATATTTTTGCACCAACCAGTTTTACAGTACCTTAAAATTAGATGCATCGAGTACTGAGGATGGGTTCATCTCCAACTGGGAGCTCTGAATGTCAATCTCTCAATTTCAATATTGGTAGATACCAGTAAATAACCCGTGCCATTTCATCATGCCCCTTGATGAACAGAGGTTTTACTTACCAGTGTGTAGATGAGATCGTTCCTGATCTGTATCTTAACTCCACCTTAAGATACAGACCAGCTGTGATCTAATTGAATGGTGGAACAGGCTCAAGGGGCTGCTGACCACCTCCTGTTCCTAGGAGTGCCTGTTACTGTATCATTTACAGGTATCTGCTTACATGCAGAAAGATGCTTAATCTTAATGCAAGCAATTTCTGTGTTAGATGTTGACATAAAAGTGTGACCAAATATTATGTCAGCACAAAGGGCAATCATACACAAGCTACTTATAGTTTGGTGGTCGGGAGAAGCTGCAGGGATATGATGGCCCAGTTGCGACAGTCCCTCGATTTGAGGACGAAACCTGCTTGGGGTCGCGACTTTCTGCCATGGGTCTTCATGTGACTGAACAGACCGATTCTTGACCTACAGATCTTTGGGCACATGGGGCAGGATGTTCCATGAGTTAGTGGGATACGGAGTGTGGGATTTGCTTCCTTTTCTTCTTTGCTGCCATTCTGCCTCACCTTTAAGACAATGTGACTTAAAACATGATGCAGCTTGATTAATAAGTTGTTACCATTCTGAATGGTTGGTAGCAAACATCTTCCAGTCATTAATGTTAAATCTGCCCCACTTCAAGGAGAGCTTCAGAGTGTCTTTGAAGTGTATTCTTTGTCCTCCCCAGAATGTTGGCCATTTGAGAATTTAGGTACAGCAGCAGTGCCTGTACGGGTATTGTTACAGGGCCCTGCAGTCTTAGAGGCTTCCTTTATTTTCAAACAGTAGTCCTTACTCAATCCAGCCACATCTTCAAACATTTACTAATGCACAAAGCAAGATCAGACAACAGCTCTCTTAGCTCATTTCCCAGCCTTTCGCCATAATTGAGCTCAGTCTCACTTTCTCGGCTTCTCTGTCTTCCTCAAGCTTTTCTCTCCCTCTCCCCCTCGCGCTTCTCTCTCTCTCTCTCCCCCTCGCACTTCTCTCTCTCTCCCCCTCGCGCTTCTCTCTCTCTCCCCCTCGCGCTTCTCTCTCTCTCCCCCTCGCGCCTCTCTCTCTCTCTCTCCCCCTCGCGCTTCTCTCTCTCTCTCTCCCCCTCGCGCTTCTCTCTCTCTCTCTCCCCCTCGCGCTTCTCTCTCTCTCCCCCTCGCGCTTCTCTCTCTCTCCCCCTCGCGCTTCTCTCTCTCTCCCCCTCGCGCTTCTCTCTCTCTCCCCCTCGCGCTTCTCTCTCTCTCCCCCTCGCGCTTCTCTCTCTCTCCCCCTCGCGCTTCTCTCTCTCTCCCCCTCGCGCTTCTCTCTCTCTCCCCCTCGCGCTTCTCTCTCTCTCCCCCTCGCGCTTCTCTCTCTCTCCCCCTCGCGCTTCTCTCTCTCTCCCCCTCGCGCTTCTCTCTCTCCCCCTCGCGCTTCTCTCTCTCCCCCTCGCGCTTCTCTCTCTCTCCCCCTCGCGTTTCTCTCTCTCTCCCCCTCGCGCTTCTCTCTCTCTCCCCCTCGCGCTTCTCTCTCTCTCCCCCTCGCGCTTCTCTCTCTCTCCCCCCGCGCTTCTCTCTCTCTCCCCCTCGCGCTTCTCTCTCTCTCCCCCTCGCGCTTCTCTCTCTCTCCCCCTCGCGCTTCTCTCTCTCTCCCCCTCGCGCTTCTCTCTCTCTCCCCCTCGCGCTTCTCTCTCTCTCCCCCTCGCGCTTCTCTCTCTCTCCCCCTCGCGCTTCTCTCTCTCTCCCCCTCGCGCTTCTCTCTCTCTCCCCCTCGCGCTTCTCTCTCTCCCCCTCGCGCTTCTCTCTCTCTCCCCCTCGCGCTTCTCTCTCTCTCTCCCCCTCGCGCTTCTCTCTCTCTCTCCCCCTCGCGCTTCTCTCTCTCTCCCCCTCGCGCTTCTCTCTCTCTCCCCCTCGCGCTTCTCTCTCTCTCCCCCTCGCGCTTCTCTCTCTCTCTCCCCCTCGCGCTTCTCTCTCTCTCCCCCTCGAGCTTCTCTCTCTCTCCCCCTCGCGCTTCTCTCTCTCTCCCCCTCGCGCTTCTCTCTCTCTCCCCCTCGCGCTTCTCTCTCTCTCCCCCTCGCGCTTCTCTCTCTCTCCCCCTCGCGCTTCTCTCTCTCTCCCCCTCGCGCTTCTCTCTCTCTCCCCCTCGCGCTTCTCTCTCTCTCCCCCTCGCGCTTCTCTCTCTCTCCCCCTCGCGCTTCTCTCTCTCTCTCCCCCTCGCGCTTCTCTCTCTCTCCCCCTCGCGCTTCTCTCTCTCTCCCCCTCGCGCTTCTCTCTCTCTCCCCCTCGCGCTTCTCTCTCTCTCCCCCTCGCGCTTCTCTCTCTCTCCCCCTCGCGCTTGTCTCTCTCTCCCCCTCGCGCTTGTCTCTCTCTCCCCCTCGCGCTTCTCTCTCTCTCCCCCTCGCGCTTCTCTCTCTCTCCCCCTCGCGCTTCTCTCTCTCTCCCCCTCGCGCTTCTCTCTCTCTCCCCCTCGCGCTTCTCTCTCTCTCCCCCTCGCGCTTCTCTCTCTCTCCCCCTCGCGCTTCTCTCTCTCTCCCCCTCGCGCTTCTCTCTCTCTCCCCCTCGCGCTTCTCTCTCTCTCCCCCTCGCGCTTCTCTCTCTCTCCCCCTCGCGCTTCTCTCTCTCTCCCCCTCGCGCTTCTCTCTCTCTCCCCCTCGCGCTTCTCTCTCTCTCCCCCTCGCGCTTCTCTCTCTCTCCCCCTCGCGCTTCTCTCTCTCTCCCCCTCGCGCTTCTCTCTCTCTCCCCCTCGCGCTTCTCTCTCTCTCCCCCTCGCGCTTCTCTCTCTCTCCCCCTCGCGCTTCTCTCTCTCTCCCCCTCGCGCTTCTCTCTCTCTCCCCCTCGCGCTTCTCTCTCTCTCCCCCTCGCGCTTCTCTCTCTCTCCCCCTCGCGCTTCTCTCTCTCTCCCCCTCGCGCTTCTCTCTCTCTCCCCCTCGCGCTTCTCTCTCTCTCCCCCTCGCGCTTCTCTCTCTCTCCCCCTCGCGCTTCTCTCTCTCTCCCCCTCGCGCTTCTCTCTCTCTCCCCCTCGCGCTTCTCTCTCTCTCCCCCTCGCGCTTCTCTCTCTCTCCCCCTCGCGCTTCTCTCTCTCTCCCCCTCGCGCTTCTCTCTCTCTCCCCCTCGCGCTTCTCTCTCTCTCCCCCTCGCGCTTCTCTCTCTCTCCCCCTCGCGCTTCTCTCTCTCTCTCTCCCTCGCGCTTCTCTCTCTCTCTCTCCCTCGCGCTTCTCTCTCTCTCTCTCCCTCGCGCTTCTCTCTCTCTCTCTCCCTCGCGCTTCTCTCTCTCTCTCTCCCTCGCGCTTCTCTCTCTCTCTCTCCCTTTCCCTCGCGCTTCTCTCTCTCTCTCTCTCCCTTTCCCTCGCGCTTCTCTCTCTCTCTCCCTTTCCCTCCCTCATGATTTCTCTGTCTCTCTCTCTCTCTCTCTCTCTCTGCATTAAATTATTTTCCTTATAGAGTTATACAGCACAGAAACAGGCCCATCGTGTCTGTGCTGGCTATCAAGCCCCTATCTATTCTAATCCTGTTTTCCGGCGCTTGGCCCGTAGCCCTGTATGCTATGGCTTTGCAAGTGCTCATCTAAGTAGTTCTCAAATGTTGTGAAGGTTCCCACCTCTACCACCACCTCAGGCAGCGTGTTCAAGTTTCCAACCACCCTCTGGGTGAAATTTGTTTTCCACAAATCCCTCTAAACTTTCTGCCTCTTACTTTAAATCTATGCCCCCTGGTTATTGACACCTCCGCTAAGGGGAAAAGTTTCTTCCTTTCTACCCTATTATGTCCCTCAATTTTGTATACCTCTATCAGGACCCTTCTCAGCTCTTAAGGAAAACAACCCTAGCCTATCCAGCTGAAACACTCCAGCCCAGGCAACATCCTGATGAATCTCCTCTGCACCCCCTCCAGTGCAATCACATCCTTCCTATAGTGTGGCGACCAGAACTGCATACGGTTCTCCAGCTGTGGCCTAACTAGCGCTTTATACGGCTCTGACATAACCTCCCTACTTTTATATTCTACGCCTCAGCTAATAAAGTATCCCATTTGCCTCTTTAGCCACCTTATCTACCTGTGCAGCTGCCTTCAGGGATCTATGGACATGTACACCAAGGTCCCTCTGATCCTCTGTACTTCCTAGGGTCCTACCATTCATCATGTATCCCCTTGCTGTGTTCGTCCTCCCAAAATGCATCACCTCACACTTCCCAGGATTAAATTCCATTCGCCACTGCTCTACCCATCTTATCGCCCATCTATATTGTCCTGTAATCTAAGGCTTTCCTCCTCACTATTTATGACACCATCAATTTTTGTGTCATCTACAAACTTACTGATCATACCTCCTACATTTATGTCTAAATCATTAATGTACACTACAAACAGCAAGGTTCCCAGCACCGATCCCTGCGGTACACCACTCGTCACAGGCTTCCAGTCACAAAAACATCCCTCGACCAACACCCTCTGCCTCCTGCCACTAAGCCAATTTTGGATCCAATTTGCCAAATTGCCCTGGATCCCATGGGCTCTCATCTTCTTGACCATTCTCCCATGTGGGACCTTGTCAAAAGCCTTATTGAAATCCATGTAGACCACATCAACTGCACTGCCCTCGTCTACACAACTAGTCACCTCCTTGAAAAATTCAATAAATTTGTCAGGCCTGATCTCCCCCTGACAAAGCCTTGCTGACTATCCCTGATTAATCCCTGCCTCTCCATGTGGAGATTGATCCTGTCCCTCAGAATTTTTTCCAATAGTTTCCTTACCATTGTTGTTAGGCTTGCTGGCCTGTAATTACCTGGTTTATCCTGCAACTCTTCTTAAATAATGGTACCACATTAGCTGTCCTCCAGTCCTCTGGCACCTCTTCTGTGGCCAGAGACGATTTGAAAATTAGTGTCAGAGCCCCTGCAATCTCTTCCCTTGCCTCACATAGCCTGGGATACATCTCATCTGGGCCTGAGGATTTATCCACTTTTAAGCCTGCTAAAGCCACTAATACCTCCTGCCTTTAAATGCTAATTTGTACAAGATTATCACAGTCCCCCTCCCTGATTTCTACACCTACATCATCCTTCTCCATAGTGAACACAGATGAAAAGTAATCATTCAAAACCTCACCCACGTCCTCCAGCTCCATGCACAGATGGCCACTTTGGTCCCTAATGGGCCCTACTCTTTCCCTGGTTATCCCCTTGCCCTTGCCTTTGGATTTTCCTTTATCTTGCCCCCAAGTGTTTTTTCATGCTCCTCTTCGCTCTCCTAATTACTTTTTTAAGTACCCCCTACATTTTCTATACTTCTCTAGGGTTTCCACTCTTTTCAGCCCTCTGTATTTGCCATAAGCCTCTTTTTTCCCCCTTATCCAATCCTCTATATTTCTTGACATCCAGAGTTCCCTGGACTTGTTGGTCCTACCATTCACCTTTACCCAAACATGTTGGGCCTGAACTTGTACTATTTTCTTTTTGAATGGCTCCCACTGGTCTGATGTACTTCCTTACAGGTAGCTGCTCCCAATCCACTTTGTCCTTCCCCCAATTCAGGACCTTTATTTCCGGTCCATCTTTGTCCCTTTCCATAACTAATTAGCCTTGCTAAAGTCACTTCTTTCTAATCTAGCCTATGTTTCCTCTGCTTTCCAGACTCAGTAGAGTTTTAACTTCTAATTCCATCTTAGCTCCTCTCCCTTCTGAGTTACTTTTCAGGATGGCATCCCCCTACCCCCTCGCCTTCTCTCTGCTCCCCTCTCGCGCTTGCACATGTGCACACACTCTCCTTCTCCCTCTCTCTCCCCTTCTCCCTCTCTCTCTCCCCTTCTCCCTCTCTCTCTCCCCTTCTCCCTCTCTCTCTCCCCTTCTCCTTCTCTCTCTCCTTCTCTCTCTCCTTCTCCCCCTCACTACCTTTAATTTTCCTGAATCTCCCCTTTTTTGTTTCACTGGGCTAAGTCATCTCCTACTTCAGGTGCAATTATCTTAAAAGGGAATGTTCTTAAAGAGTGGGGGTGGGGGGTGATGGTGCGCACACCCTTACTCTAGGACCAGAGCCTTCATTCACTCTGCCTCAATATATAATGTGACTGGGCAATTTTAGCTGCAACAATTGATGGCAGTCCAAACACAGGCGCTTGCCAAAGTTTAACTTTTCTTTGCCTCTACAGCAGGAGAAGTGTCAGCCCGAGTGTTGCATTACGACCCAGTGCCTTGGGACCATTGAAGAGGAAAGGTAAGGAGTCTTCAATAATGCCTCTTCAAAATGCAAGTACAAATTGCGCAATTAATAATAGACATTTAAATTTCAATCTTATACTTTGTGGAAAAGAGAGACATGCTTCCAAAACTTTTCATCTTGCACTCAAAAGGACAAATGGCAAATTTCAAGTAATTCAACAGCTTATACTAAGGGAGAAAAGTGTGATGATTGGTTGGCAGTGACCTGTGCTATAACTATTCTGTGATTCTATAAATGTACACGTTAAAAACAGTATCTAAAGAGTGACCCCAATCCAAAAATATGAGCACAAAGTGCTGGAAACATATCACAGATTTGTCAGTCATTTGTAACAACAAAGGACAGGTTAGCAGTTCAGATGCAATAAAAAGCAGAAAATGCTGGAAAAGCTCAGCAGGTCTGACAGCATCTGTGGATAGAGCAACAGAGTTAACGTTTTGAGTCCGTGTGACCCTTCTTCAGAGCGGAGAAGGTGGCCAGAGGCCTATGCTAATGTGCTTGGGACACAGGTTTAAATCCCACCAGAGCAGCTGGTAAATTTGAATTCAGTGAATAAATACGGAATTGAATGTTAGCCTCAGCAATGGCGACCATGATAACTACCATCCGTTGTCGTAAAAACCCATCTGGTTCACAAATGTCCTTCAGAGGAAGGAAATCTGCCATCCTTACCTCGTCTGGCCTACGTGTGATTCCACACCCATAGCAATGTGGTTGACTCTTAACTGCCCTGTGCAATGGCCACTCAGTGCAAGGGAAATTAGGGATGAGTAACAAATGCTGGCCTTGCAACGATACCCACACCCTATGAAAGAATAAGAAAAAAGTTCAATTGACGTCCATCCATAAAACTACTTGACTGACATTTTCAAACATAAGCAAAATATTATAGGCCTGAAAGGAAAAGCAGAAAATGATGCAGACCTCAGCATGTCAGGCAGCATTCATGGTGAGAGAAACAGTTAACTTTTCATCTGTGGCATTTCATTAGTTCTAATGAAAGGTCATTGCCCTGAAGTATGTTAACCTCTTGTTTCTGTCCCCACACATTCTCTTTCTGACTTGGTGAGTGTTTGCAGCATTTGCTGAATTTTTCAAAACTAATTTCAGTTTTCCCTCTAAATTCTGTTTTGTGCAAAAAAAAAACACACACTATGTGTGTTCCATTTTTAATTTGTAAATAGGCTGGAGATGTTTTCCTTGGAACACGGGTGGCTTAATTGAGGTGAATAACACTTCAAGGAGCCTAAATAGAGTAAACAGGGACCACCTATTTACCTTAGCAGAGGGGTCAAAAAACCAGGGGCCATAGATTTAAAGTAATTGGTAGTAGGATGAAAGGGGAGATGAGGAAACCATTTATCACCCAGTGGGTGGTAGGGACATGGAATTTGCTGCCTGAAAAGGTGGTAGAGACAGGAACCCTCACCACATCAAAGAAGTATTTGAATGCTTACTTGAAGAGCAGGGCTATGGACTCCAGTGCTGGAAGATGGGATTAGGCTGGATAGCTCTTCAT